>NC_034437.1:394037-404850 GCF_002078875.1 Numida meleagris
CCCTATTGGGGGGCATCTTTTCTCTTTTCTCCATCGCTCACGTACCCATTATTCTGGTGGGGTATAGGGGAGGATGCCACGGCTCAGAGGATCCCCTGTGCCTTTTGGTGCCTTTGTCCTATCAGTTGTTTCCCCCCCAAATCACAGAGGTTCTGCTGCCCTTTATCACATGGGGGGTCAGCCCTGGGGTTTTCTTTCCTTGGCTCTGCAGGGCACGGTCCCTGCCTCATTTCCCTGCACCGAGTTCCAGCTGCTGGCTTTCGCTCTGAAGCAGCAGATCCGAGTGGGGCACGCTCTGCACGTGGGGTGTTGGTTGCTGGGGATGATTTGGGGCTGCGCCACTTCGTGTCGGCCCTGAGGGATTGTCCCATGTCGCAGCAGCGGAGGCAGAAGTCTCATGGAAACTTCACTTGCTCCCTCTCCTCGTTTGCCATTTGCCTCGCTCCTAAAATAGAAGCGCCTTAGACGAGATTGCGCACACGAGCAATTTGCAAACAGAAGGACAATTAAAAGGAGGAAAAACTAATTTCCCCCAGCGTAGCGGGGGAAAGACAGCGCTGCATTGTGTGAGCCGCGGTGTCCTTCCAGCAGAACAACCGGCCCAGGTTCTCTGCCCCCGGCTATTTCGGATGAGGTGCTCTGTGAGCTCTCTTGTTCTCAGCCCCCTCCGAGTTCTCTGCGCTCCGGCAGCAGTGGAACCCCCTGGCCTCCCCATCGAGATGCAGAAAGCTCTGTTTGCTCGGAGCTCCTCCATCTGCTGCAGGGACGGTGCTGGGAGCAGCGAGCGCGGAGCAAACATTGCGAGGGAGGGACGGGCTGCCAAGCATGGAGAGGGCAATTCCAGTGCTCTGAGATGCTGAGAACAGAGCTGGGGCGATTTCTGCTTTTGTTACAGGTTCCCTGAGTGCCCCCCGGTGCTTGGGCGTCACTTGCAGCACGAGGAGGGGGTCAGCTCCTTTGTCTTTTAATGCTGCTAATTGGGACCGGCCTTCGATCGCGTGGGTGCCGTTTGGAAAGCTGAGCTTTGGGTTGTTCCTGCTCCAAGGGAGGGACTTCTCCCTTCCTGGGCGAGCGTGGGTGGCTTCAAAGCGGCTCCAATTTTAGTCTTTCCGCACCACCCAGCAGATATAAAACTGGGCACCGCGCTGCATCTGCTCCCGGGATACCCATTGTCCGGGAATCCCCAGGTGACCAATTGTGCCAAGGGGAACGCTGATGGAAAAGGGCCGTTTTCAGCAAAGCGTTTCCAAAAGGTTGGTAGAGCCCCCCGGGAGCCTCCTGGCAGCTTTGCTTTATTTTGAAACCCGTTGGCCCCCCAGCTGGGTGTGAGAGTAAAATGAAAGGATGCGAGATAAACCCACTTGCGCGCGAGAGAGAGCCGCTGCCCGCGGCAGCGCGACATCAGAGGTCGTCATTCTGAAACCGAGCATGGAAACTGCACCGAGAAAAAAGCTAGAGAGCAGGGCTGCTTGCCACACACGGTGCAGACCACACTAAAGAGCTGCTCTGCCCTGGGGACTGTCACAATGCACTGGGGGGAAAGAGAGACAAAGCTAAAGGGCAGCAGGCAGCTCCGCGCGCGGGCCGGGCAGATGAGCGCTGACAACAAAGGTACTGCACCGAACCATCTTCTGGGCTTAACGTGTCTCCCTCTGGGCTTTCTTAACGCTGTGCTTTTTTGTTGAACGTCTCCGTTGTGCTCCTCTGGTGCGTGTGGGTTTTGGCTGTCCCCTGCCTTAGGGAAGCGCAGGGCAGAGGGTGGCAAACAGAGGAGGCTGCAGGCGGCTCTCGGAGCTGCCCCACGTGCGCAGGAACCTGGGGAGAACCGGCAGCAAACGCTGTTGGTGTGCGCTGCAGCTCCAGCACTGCACGCTCGTGCTGTGCCCCGGGCATTGCTCCTTCCCAGGAGCTTGCAGGATTTATTCTCTGGCCTTGCCTTGTGCAGCCTGCCCAGGATTTCTGCTCCGGCCGATCCGTGCCGGCGCAGCGCGTGCCGTGCTCCGTTATCCCCGGGTCCCCTCTGTCGCTGCAGGGTTGCTCTGGGCTGAGCTATTGCACCAGGCTCATTTCCTGGCAGCCAACAGCTGGGAGGAGAAGGGCAGACGGGGCTGCGGCTCTCGCTCACGTTCAGTGCATGCGGGCCATGCAGAGCAGGAAAACCTCCCCGCAGGTGGGCACCGCTCCCCTCCTCGGGGCTGCAGCGCTCTGGGGTTGAGTTTTTCCCTTTTCACTTAGTGCTACAAGGCTCTCGTGGGACACCCCTGCTCCCCCGTTTGCAGCCCAGATGCTCAGCTTCAGCTTTTCACCTTCAAAGCACGAAGTTCTCGTTGCCGCCTCACAAACCCCCCCCTCCCCCCCCAGCCCTGTGCACAGCACTGTGGGCACCGCGTTGCTGCACGCCCCACGGCGCGGCTGGCTTTATCTGATGCGTGCTCACCTGGCACTGCCTTTGTGCTGCTAAACCATAAGGATACACAGCTGCAATCTGCTCACATTGCAGCAGCTTCTCAGCACGCCAGCCATCGCCCTGCCCGGACCAAGGGACGGGGCAGATTCTCCCTGTTTCCTTCGTCACAAAGTAGTGCAGCTCTCCCCTCTTCTCTGATCGACCCCTGGTACTTCCTCGCTCTTTGGTTTTGTCTTGGTGAAGAGCTTGGGTGATGGCATCGAGACAGAACAGTGCGCGCTGTGAGCCCACGGTTAGGAGGAGGGAAGCTGCAGTGGAAGGATTCTTGAGTTTCGCCCTGCTTCGAAAGTGCTGAGAGTGGCGTAACGCTCCCACGGCCCGGCCTGGGAATTTCCAACTTGCTTCAGTTCTCTGGGCTGTAGAGAACGCTGAGCACGTGCTCAGGGTGTTTCAAAAACCCAGATGCAGATTGGGAGAGCTGGCACCTGTAAAGCAGCAGGACCCTTCAAGCTGAATGATCTGCACGCACCCAATGGCTCTGGATGGCCGAACTCAGCGCAGCAGCGATGCTCACGGGCAGGTGCTGCCCCAGCTCAGGAAGGCTGCAGGCTTTGAGGAAAGCTGCAAGATAAAAAAAAAAAAAGAATCAATGATGAAAATCTGAGCGTCAGAGAGCTGAGAGCAGGCCTTGGGCAACAGCGAAAACCAAAAAAAAAAAGAGGCCAAAAACAAAATGCAGATTTGGCAAACGTGTGTTCTTCTGGTGGAAGTTTTGGAACGCTGTGCACAGCCCATGCTCGCCTGTCTCTGCCTTTCCCTGCAGAGCCGTGATGCGATGCTTTGGGCTCGCTTGCTCTGCTCACAGGAGCAGCCTTGCTTGCAAACCCAGCCCTCGCCCTGCAGAGTCGAAGCGCTGCAGCGGTGGCAGAGGACGAGCCGTGCTGCATCGTTGGCACTTAGGGGGGCTTTTTCCACCCAGAGAGGATGGTTTCCAGCAGATCACTTCGAATCTGAAGTGTGAGTAACGGCGCAGTCATGGGGATGGAGAGGTCACCATTGCTAAGAGGAAGCCTGAAGCGTTCATCGTCAAGCTCAGGCGAGGGCAGCACCCGTGTCATGGGGACCGCAGTGTGCTGAAATGTGGCTCAGTGAGACCTCAGCCTTGTCGTGTGAGCCTTATTCTTTGTTGGGTTTTTTCTTTTTCTTTTTACATAGCTCTGCAGATCGTTGTGAGCCGGAGAAGGGTGGGAGAGAAATCCCACACGGGGATTTTGGGGTGCGGTAGGGGCAGGGTCTCCCTCTATTGCTTTTGGGGTAGAGACAGAAAAACCCTTCAGATCTCAGTGAGAGGAGGTGGGGAGGGATTTGGAGGAATGGAGCTGCCCTGGGTCCTTGCCTGCTAGAATGGGGACACGCACAGCACGGGCTGTCCTCTCCTCTGTTGGGATTTCTGTGACCTGGGGTGTAGCAGCGCTGGATGCCTCATCTGGATGGCTGCATCCTACCCCATGGCTCTGGGGGGTTCCATCAGCGCCTCTGCAGCACTCGGTGTAAGTTTGTACAGAAATCCGTGAAAAATCAAGAGACACCCCCCAAAAATGGAGGGGAAGGCAGGGCAGTGCCATGCAGGAGGGCCACCAGAAGCACTCAGCGGGTGCTGGGCACTGGGGGGAGCAGCCAGCGCTTCCCTCCCGTCTCCTCCAAAACACAGAGCAGAGCCCAGCATGGGCCAGAGCCAGAGCTCAGCACAGAGCATCAATCCCTGCGGACTCGAGGCAGGATTTGAGCTTGGGGTGCAGGCACGAGGTGGGTCCCCATGTGGGTGCAGGGGATGCTCTGCCAGCCCGCACCGCTCCGTCACAGGGGTGGCTGGCCGAGTTCAGAGCAGCAGGCACAGCACTGGCCTCTTCCTGAGGGTGGCCTGGTTGTGGGTAGGATGTGGCTGTTCAGCAGCATTGGGGTGCATCACTGCCTGGGGGGTTTAGGCAGCTCTGTCCCCACTTCTCTTTGTATTTGCTGTCGAGATGCTCTGGGTTCCCCCGATGTGTGACTTTGTTTCAGGCAGGAGGGTGACCAAGTTGCTTCCATCCTGGAATGACTTTAGGATCCTATGGCAATGCTTTGAGCCGCAGCAGGAGCTTTGCTGCTCGTGTTCTCATATCTCAACCCACCGGCTGGCAGCGAGAACCAAGTCCATCCTGCTTCTATCTTGGGTTCTCCCCCCTCACATGTGCCATGAATCCCATCTCCGAGGTGCCATGGAGGTTGGCTGTGCTCTGTATGATGGGAGCCCTCCTTTCCATCCTCTGCTTCATCCCCATGCTAAGAAATCAAGGAGCTAGGCACCAAGATATGTCCCCAGGTGAAAGAAATGGATGCACTGGGGATGCATTCCCCCCACAGCACGATCTGTTCCGCGTTGCCCCTTCACTGCGCACTGGCACCGAGGAGCTGAGCATCGCCTCCAGCTTCTTGCAGGAGGGCTGGGAGCTGAGGTCATGGCTTGCTGGGTGGAAAGATTTACTAGCATTGCCATTCCTGATGTATTTTCTGAGCCTTTTTGGAAGGAAAGCATCCACCTTCCCCCGCAGACCCACCTTGTCTGGTGGTGCGGCCGCTTTGCTCTGTCTGCAGCCTGCTCTGCCCATTCAGGTAGACTTTGTGCCATCACAAAGCTGCAAAAAAGATAGGTCCTTCCTCTCCAGCCCAACCCAAAGGCCCTCACAGTGCTCTTTGTACCAAGATCGGAGTGCTAGAGCAAGGTCTGCACTGTTATTACTGTAACAGGAGAACCGGAATGGATTCGAGCTGTTGCACTGATGTGGAAACTACTGTGTCCACGTCTGGGCCACAGCACCCCTTACGTGCTCCTTATTTCTCATTGAAATGGGATTATTTCACTTTGGATCATGCTCTGCTGTTGGACCCTTCTGCACAGATTGCTGTGGCCCCACGCAGCCCCTACGGTCACAGATCTCTCACCCCACAGCCTCCCCATGGGGTGCATGGGGCTCTCCATCCAGCCCCTCGTTGAGCAGGAAGGGCAGTCACCAGACCTTTGCTGAGCTGCTGCGATGCTTTCCCACCCTTTGGGGCTCTGCTCAGCACGGGGGAGGCATGCAGCCATCCTGCTCTGCTGAGAAACCAGAACTGACCACGGCACACAGCTGGAAAGGTGGGAAAAAAAGGAGAGATCTGCAAACTTTGGCTCTTGGCTTCCCAGCCCCAGGAGCAGCCTGGTTTGCCTGCAGTGCGCTACGGGCGCTGGGGCTCCGTGGTGCTCTCAGAGCTGCACCAGCCTCGGAGCTTGGAGGATCTCATGGATATTTCCTTTCCCTAAATTGGCTCAATGAGAAAATCCCATCTGCCTGGCTCGGGTGAGTTGAGGAGCTGCTGCTCTGCTGGCGGAGTGGGCGGCTGTACCCCACAGAGCCCTGGGACAACGAGGATCCGTCACTGTTGCACCAATGTGGTCCAAGATCTGATTTCTTTGTCTGGAAGCTCCAAGCCCAAAGCCCACCCTGAGAGCCCCTAGTCCCAAAATGGGGACATTGCACCGCGCCGGGGCTGCAGCCCACGGTGGTGATGTCCCAGCAGCTCCGTGTCAGGCGCCTTTGTTCATTCTCTTGGTGTTTTGGAAAACAGAGTTTTGCCGGCTATTATTTCTTTATCTGGATACAAACCCTCTGGGCATTTGGAAGGGAAATAAACCATTTCCAGCCACTCAGGTGGCGGTGACATGCGCAAACTGTGCCGCAACCTCACACGGCCCCTTTTTGTGAAGACGTTTGGCTTTTCTCCGATGGAAAAAGCAAGGATGAGGTTGGGCAGGTAGAGTTCAGCGTACGCATGCAGTGAGTTTTCGTGGGATGGCCACAACTGGAGCTGCTTTTAGAAAGAAAAAGCCAAAGGTGGACAGAAAATGCTGCATCAATTGGGCAGTGCCGGGGGGGACGTGCAGCGAGGAGCGCAGCGGGCTGTCCCGGTGCTTGCACAAGGAAGGGGTTTGCAATGGGCTGTCCCAAGTGCTTGCACAAGGAAGGGGTTTGCAATGGGCTGTCCCAAGTGCTTGCACAAGGAAGGGGTTTGCAGTGGGCGGTGCAGATGTGGCACTGCCGCAGCGCAGACAGCAAAGCACCGGGCGCTGCATGCGCTGCCGGAGTCGGGAGAGGGCGCGCAGCGCTGCGGCTGTTGGCTACAGAAACATTTAGTCAACTGGAAGGCTGTTTCGAAAGCTAAATTGAGAGCTGCTCCGGCTCCTTCCCCGGCCCATTGTTGTGGTTTTACAATCACATTTTCCTGTTTTTAAAACAAATGTTTTTCTCTCCCCCGGGGCCGTCCGAAAGACCCACAAGAGCGGCGGGGGGGGGAAACGGGCGGGCGAAGCACTCATCTTCCATCTCCAATAATTGCCCTTCGCTTTGCGCAAGCGGCACCGGGAGGGTGGAACGGCCGGGCGGCAGCGTGCCCTGCTTTGAGTCGCTGGTTCCTCTTTGCCGCGCTGTGGTTTCATGCTCAGCAGAAGGACGACCCAAGGTATTTTTGTAGGTCTTATTCAAGGAGCGTCTATTTAAAACAAACCTCCGGGCTGCCGCGCGAGCGTGGTTGTTCGGGTGTGAGAACAGAGGAGGATGGGGGTGGTGGGACGCGGGATGGGCACTGCCCAGCTAGGCTGGGGGTCTCCGGGTGCTGGGGGACCTCTGAGGGTCCCCAAACAGGAGGGTCGGATCCTGCAGCGGTGATGGAAGGCAAAGGCTTGTGGAGGAGGGAAGCTATTAAGCCGGCGGCCAGCTCCTGTGTGCAGAGCGTCTGCACGCTCTCGGTGTTTTGCTCTGAAATGTGAATAGTTTTCCATTTGCTGAATTGGAAGCAGAGAAGTCACAACACAGCGCGGTGACCATCGGTTCTGCCTGGTGTGTTCAGGATGCAAGTGGGGACAGAGCTGCACCAGCAGCAGGCTGATGCTGGGCTGGGTGACCTGCTCGGCCTCTGCTGCCTTCACTTTGACAAACAGAGACCCCAAAATACAAAGCGTGAAGATCTGCAGCACCCAGGTTGCATCCTGACCGCACCGCTGCTGCAGTTTCCCAAAGCTCCACTCGCAGCCTCCTCCCCTGCCCAGCACAGCGTTGCCCAATTCAGGGCGTGAGTTGCTGCTCCCGTATCGTACATCAGCAAATAAAAAGCATCAAGCCCTCTTGTGCCCGAGTCAGCAACTCGCCCACCTCCTGCCTGCTTGCTGGGTCAGCCTGCGGCTGGCAGGCTCAGTAGGTCAGCCTCCAGCATCTGTAATTCAACCCTAAGCAGAGGATCGATGGGAGAAAAGTAAAAGGAGGTCTGGGATGGAAAACCAAGCACAGCTCCATTCTGTCCCGGAAAGCAGGAGAAACTTTCAGTTGTTCAGATTTTGTGAGGTCCAGAGATGAGCTGGGGAGGGCAGACGTGGAGTGGGTCCAGTGAGCGTGGAGCTTTGGGGTTGGAGAACAGGCAGGAGGAAGGAGATGAGATGGGTGGAAGAAGATAGGGAGATGGAAAGCAGAGGGAGGAGGATGCAGAGCACAACAGAACCAGGTGCTGTGGCACCCCAGGGCTGCCATCCTGCCTGCAGCATCTCCACGTGTGCTCCCTGTGTTCTGCTTTGGGAATTACAGAGCTGTGGGGATGCAATCGGCCCCAAGTGGGGGAATAGCGGCTGGGCGCCCCAAACAGCAGCAGGTTCTGCAAGGTTCTCTTGGCTCATCTTGTCCAATCCTGCTGCAGCCTCCAGCTCTTGCTTTTGGGAACATCTCTGCTTGCTGCAGGCGTGGGAAGGGGAATGTTGCATCCCCCAGCTCCAGCTCTGGGCTGGTGTTGATGGCCCCCAAGATACCCCCAGATGAAAGAGGGGCTGCTTGTGCCCCTGGTGTTGATCCCCAGCACTGCTCCCCCCTCTCTGCTGTGTGCCCATCCCCATGGCTCCTGCTGCACCCCCAGCCCTGGGGACATCCCCAGCCTTCTCCTTGTGTTCTGGTGTGGCACCCAGTGACCCACCTTCCGTTGTGATACATATCATTTTCCTTGCACTAAACCTGATGGATGTTTTTTGCAGCAGAGGAACTATACCCAAAGACGCAGCACATTCTGCGAAGGGGAATAAGAGGCTACAGTTCCGAGGGCCCCTGACTTTGGTTGTTGAGTGTGACCCTTGGTATCTCCCTCACCTGGGCATTCTGATGGTTCTTCCCCCAGTTTTAGGAGTCTACCTATAGAGTCGTATTTATTTCTGAAAGAGATTGATGATTCCATTAGAGCCGAATACAGCTGCACTTGCTAGTTAGCCTGCACTGCTGCAAACTCCTTTTTCTCTCCACACGCACGAAGGCTCTGAACGTGAATCACTGAAATCGATGGCAGTTTATCAGCAGGCTCGGCTCCTAAAGCGATCTTGGTCCAACCCCTAAAGCAATCTGCAGTGGGGAGCCACCAGCATCGCCCACCCTCCCCCTGGACCCTCTCCTGTCTGTGGGCAGCAGGCAGGGATTGGGGTGAGCCCGGGCAGCCTGAGGTGGCTGCTCCTCCTTTGTCGGCACGAGGATTGCAAAATGCACGGGGGTGAAGCGTGTTCGGCTCCTCTGATCAAAATAGCAGCACGGTTCTTTCACAACCAGCAGCGGGTTCTGCGTGCATCCCCCCACCCGGCTGCAGCAAAGAGCCCTGGCTCATTGGGAGAGGGAGGAGAGATGGCAGAAGGGGAAGTGGTGCCTGCTTTCCTGGCTAAAAATACTGCCCTTGCTTCCAAAATAATCTCGGGTGAATGATTGGCGTTAGCCCTGCGGTGCGGGGCTGCCAGCTGGTTCAGCGCTCCGATATCTCCATCTGAGCTTTGGCCTTATCCTACACCTGGATGGAGGAAGGTCTCGGTGGGCCACTTTTGCTGTTGGAGGCAGGTTTTGCAAGGATAAAAAAAAAAAAAGTCACAAATTTCAAAGACCACTGCGACTCTTCATCTGGTGGCCAGCCTCAAATCTCTCCTTTCCACTTGGGCTCTTGTGTTGGAAGAGAAAAACAGCAGCTTGCTCCGGGATGTGCCCTTAGGTTGCACATGGAGCCAGGAGCAGGACTGAAGGGATGGATCCAGCTCGGGAAGCCCAACCCCTGGCTGCCTTCCCCACTGCTCCTTTGGGAAGGATGGATTGAGGGGAATTTGGGGCACTGAGCAGGAAAAAGAGGCTAAAAGGGGAGAAGAAATCCCTTTTTCCTGCTGCTGCCAGACGTAAAGCGTAGAGAAAGATCCCAGTAAATTGCGCCTTGGATTGGTGTCACTGAGTAATATGCAAATTTATGCAGAGTGGGCACTGCTGGGACTTCCACTATCAAGTTACCGGGCGTTCTGAGAATGAGCTGTCTGTCATCAAAACATTGCAGTGGCAATTTTGGCATCGATTGGGGCTCGGGGGGGCACGTTGATGTGCTCTGCTCTGCATGGGGTGAGGTCAGGGTGGGCTCAAAGCTCAGAGCACCATCAGGTGCTGCTCCAGCGTCGTCTCAGAGGGGCTTGGGCCAAACATTCCAGATGAACCCGGAGACAAATGAGGTTTGAAAACGAAGGAAAAGCCGATCCAGGATAAAAACAACATCGATGAAAGGGAAAGGGAAAGCCCCAAAGGTGAGACTCACTGTGAGCAGCTGCAGCTTGAGCCAGCTTCAGAGAGCACCGAAAATAGCTCACGTCGGGTGCCAGCCTGCGCGCACGCATGCATGCTCGATGTGTAACTTCCCATATTCTGTTCTGGTACTGCAAAAGCGAACAAAATAGCTCAGCAAAAGCCCAGCCGCTGCCCACTCATCTTTCAGTGTTTATCTCTCTCCATCTGCACCGTTTGACCTCCGGAGGTGTGCAGCCTCGCGGCTGAGCCGCAGCCCAGCGCAGGTCTCCGGGATGAGGCAGGGGCTCTGCTCTGCATCTGAAGTGATTTCTTCTTTGGAAAAGAGAAGTGTGATTCAGCGGTCAGAGAATCCCCCCCGCTTCGGATTTCCTGGAAATGCAGCTGTCCTCTGGCAGGGAGCTGCGCCAAGTGACCCTCGCCTGGAGGATGCTCCCGGCCGTCAGCGGGGAAATCTGCGGGACAGCTTTGGGGGTGATTTGAAGCCCCTGATAACCACCTCCTTGGGTCCAAGCGTGGCTTTTTTCTCTTTTTTTCCCTTTCTTTCTTTGAGATGTGGGGATGCTCCCCTGCTCTCTGCTCAGTGCTCCAGTTGTGGCCATCCCAGGGCAGAGCAGAGAGGAGGAGAACCTCCCTGCCCTGCTGGCCATGCCCTGTACACTCCAACCCAGCATCTCATCAGCCTTCTTGGCCATGAGAGCACACTGCTGGCTCCTGGTCAACCTTCAGTCAACTGTTGGTCAACCATTGGTCAACCAGGACA
>NC_034437.1:405030-426689 GCF_002078875.1 Numida meleagris
ATGGTCACCCGTGACCCCTAAATCCTTCTCTGCAGAGCTCCCTTCCAGCAGCTCAGCTCCTGACCTGCACTGGTGCGTGTGATTGTTCCTCCCCAGGTGTAGGACTCTACGGTTGCCTGTGTTGAACCTCATCAGGTTCCTCTCAGCCTGTGCAGGTCTCGCTGAACGGCAGCTCGGCCATCTGGGCTCTGGTCACAAGGGTGTGAATCGTATTGCCTTGGGTCTTCCCAACTAGTTGGTTGAGGGAGCAAGCTGTTTGTGTTCCCTCCTGTTGAAGCAGCTCTGTTCTGCATAAAGTAATGAGGTATTTATTGAGTGTGAGGAAGTGCAGCTCCCTCCTCCTGCGAAGGAGCGTACTCTGCTCCCAGCAGTAGGCAGCCTGGGTTTTGCGCCTTTCTCTGATGGTGACTGCAATTACAGTGACATGGTGAGCGTGGGGTCAGCAAACAGGGGAGCTGCTCTGCTTTTAGGGTGGGGAGGAGATGAAGGTTGCAAAGGAAACATCGCCGAGTCCCCATGGGACTTGGGCACTGGAGGCACTGAAGTGTAACTGCAGCATTTCTGTGCGTGTGAATGTCGGTGTCAAACCCCAGGATGATCCATGCTGGCTGCCTGACAACTTAAATGTTTCATAGAATCACAGAATGGTGTGGGTTGGAAGGGACCTTAAAGATAAGAACACTGCTCTGAAAATGAGTACCTGACTCAATTTCCAGTAAAGAGCTGCTATGATCCTTGAATTAACGGCAGACCGTGAATCTGCATACTATTCCGGATTGATGTTATTCCGTTTTCAAAGAGAATATGCTTTAGACAGACAGCAAGATAAATAGCAAAGAAAAGGCTGGCGAGCTGCACGGCTCTTTCCTGCTTGCACATCCTGTATCGCTCCGGAGCAACCTTTGCTTTTAGCGGCCGGATGCATCGCATCCAATCGATGGAGGCAGCAGTGGGGACCGGGTCCTGAGGGAGAGGGCAGGAAATGGCAGCAATCACCCGCAGCCAGCCCTGTGCTGCTGCTGCTCGCTGCAGGCGTTGCTGGATTTCAGATTTGCTAAGTCAATCTGCGGCGAAGAGTCTTTTCCAGAGCTTCATGAAGTGAGTCAGGCTCAGGGTCCAGCTGTGAGAGATTTTCAATGTGCAGTTCCTAGTTTTTCCCCTTTAAATAGGTCTGCGGATTGCACCAGCACGAAGCAGCATCCTGCAGGTTTGGGAAGCGAGACAAAAAGCTGCAGCGAGAGCAAAGCTGCTCAGCAAAGAGCTTGTGCTGAAGGAGGCAAGTTTTCCAAGTTCCCGCATTTAATCAACCCGGCCCTCATATTTTCTCTCTCTGGGATTTCTCTGCTGTCACGTTGCTGATCACAGGGGATCTGTTGCTGGGACTGAACACGTGGCCAAACAAAACTCAGCTCAGCACCACGCTCCCAGTGAGCAGCCCCACCAGCTGCCTGCTGCAAACAATTGTAGGGATTCGCATTCCCTGCTGGGCTAAGGCTGGGGCCTTGCATTGCTGTTCCTTGGGAAGACGATGCTTTTCTCATTGTTTGGCACCAGGTCCATGCATGTGTGAGCTGCAGGTGCTGCAGGAGATGCAACATGTGCTGCAGGGGATGCAATATGTGCTGCAGGGGATGCAATATGTGCTGCAGGAGATGCAATATGTGCTGCAGGAGATGCAATATGTGCTGCAGGAGATGCAGTCGGTGCTGCAGGATGAGTAGCAGGAGCTGCAGGAGATGCAATAGGTGCTGCAGGAGATGCAATATGTGCTGCAGGAGATGCAGTCGGTGCTGCAGGATGAGTAGCAGGAGCTGCAGGAGATGCAATAGGTGCTGCAGGAGGGGCAGTGGATATTATAGGGCAGTACCGGGGGGGGGCTTTGCCCACCTACACCACACTGCACAGCGCCACAAACCCCATTTCAGTATGAAATCACCCCAAAAGTGCCGGACCCCGACTCTCCTTTTCGAACCCCACATCCACTCCCCCGCACACCTCGTTCGGTCCCCGCTTCCCGGAGCCCTTCGAGGCCCCGGGCGCAGCTCCGCTCCAACCCCACAGTGAGGCCTCGGGGCCCGGCCCGGCCCAACCCGCGGCGCGAGGCCTCGGCCCGGCCCGGCGCTGCGGGCGGCGCCATTGGCTGCAGCGCGGCCTCGGGGCGGCGCCGCCCGCAGACAAAGCGCAGTGGGCCGGGCCGGGCCGGGCTGGGCCTCCTCTCTCCGCTCCTCCCCGTTCCGTTGCGGCGCTGCAGGTGGAGCCCGGCGGGCGGGCGCGGACCTCCGAGCCATGGCTCCCCGCCGTCAACCGCCCCGCAACGGCCGCTTTGCCCCGCGGACCGCCTGGCCTCGCCTTTGTCCCTGCACGGCCCCGCCCGAGGTGAGGGGGAGCCGGCGGTTTAGCAGCGGCCTCCCCGGGCTGAGCCCGCGGCCTGCGGTGGAGGCAGGTCCCGGGGGGTGGGGTGGGGATACCGGGCTCTCGCCCCCTGGTTCTGCCCCGCTGAGGATGCTCGTGGCCGGAGCTGGGAGCCCGGGGGGTTTCGGGGGTGGGAGTCTGAGCGTGGTGCTGGGTGCAGGGTGAGTTTGGGGGGTGCTCCGTGCCTGCCCTGCTCCTCATCTTTGCGGGGACACAGAGCTGTGTTTGGGTGCTGGAGCTGGGCTCTGCTGGAGGGGTTTGTTCGGGTCCCGGTGCCTCTTCTCGCTGGCATTGGGGCTGTAAGGGATGGGAGCAGCTCTGTCGGTTTGCGTCCCGTTTAATGAAGTTGTATCTCTTTTTCTCTCCGAGTGAGTTGTTCAGAAAGGATGGGAGCAGCTGCTTTAGAAAAAGAGGTGTTGATACTCAGAGTATCCCAGCTCTGGGGACTGCATCCCGGTGCAGCCGGCAGACTTGTAGGTTATCCAGTGCTTGCTCTTTCCTGACAGTTTGAATGCTCCAAAAAAGCGGAGCTTCCCACACCTTTTTCCACAGTAGAGGTGTTATCCTGGGTTTGGGCGTGTTCGGAGGCTCCTGCAGAGGTAGTAGCGGGAGGCTTGGCTGTGTGCAGGAGGAAAGAGCTGTCACTTCTGGGAGCAAACAGCCTCAGGACTTGGGCTGCGCTGTGGTTTTCGCCTCGTGTTCATCCTAGAGGATGGTCTCAGCTCCTTGCAGAGCTGTTTGCTTTGGGAAACCTCTGCCCAGGTGTCTGCAGAGCGCTTCACCCAGCCCATCACAGGAGATCTCCGCTGCTTCCTGGTCTGCACTGAGGATTTCAGCCCTTCCTGCTTGGCTGCCTGATGCGAGCAGGAAGTGGGAGAGTGAAAATGGCAGCAAAAGTTTTTGCAGCAAGGCTGAAAGCGTTGAAGGCATGGGCATGTGAGAAGGCGATGGGGTTAGAGCTGGCATGACCAGGTACTAAACCTTCCTGGTGTGTAAATTGGGTAAGGACACGTGAAAATGTTAGGGCCAGTCCATGCAGGTGTGTAATTTTGTCCTGGGCAGCATGGCAGGAGGATGGAGGTGTAGTGCAGGTGCACATGGGGTGCCTTTTCTGGCAGTTCATTATGCTGCTTGGCTGCATCCTGCATGGGCAGGAAGCCCTCTGGGGTGGGGACGGTGTCCAGTTTTGAGTCTGTGCTTGGTGCTCTGTCCTGGCTGGTGCAGCTCTGACCTGACAGAAGCGTTTTGGAGTTCTGCAGCATCGTTTCTAGATGTTCAGAGCAATGAACTCCAGCATCCTCCTGAGGCTGTGGGTCTGGATTTGTGGTGTGTGTGTCTGGCAAAGGTGGGGAACTTGGGTCTGCAGTGGCTGGAGCACGAATGTCACGGCTCTGGCCCTCGTTTTTATGATCACGCTTCATTGGGCTGTAGGTTATAATAAAACTCCAGGCTCTTTTTGGGAGCTCAGCTTTGGCTGGGGGTGACGGCTTGATGTGTTTTGAGCCAGGTGGCTCTAGGGAGGTGAGTGGCAGCATCAGTGGCTTTGGGGTGCTGGGCTGAGGCCGAGCAGAGTTCTCTCACTTCAGGGCACTTAGAAATGACTCTTGGGAGGCTGAGAGCCAGTTCTGCCAAACCCAAAGCATTTAGAAACTGTTCAAAGACAATGTATTAAGACTTGAAAATGTCAGTAATGAGGAGGCTTTGTGTGCTTGAAGTCTTTGTGGATCAGGCTTTGGGGCTTTTTCCTGTTCGAGTAACGGATGAAATGGTAAATGTGCTTTTTTGAGAGAGACCAAGAGATCCTGCAGTCGTGTATTTAACAGCTGGAACCTTGAGGAGGGGCAAAAAACCAAACAAGAATGCTGGCAGTGCTCTGAACCAGGGCAGCTCCTGCATCGTTACCTAGCTCCAGCAGGGCTGTGTGCGAATCCCTTTGCTTTGACTGGGGTCTGAACCACGTTTGTCGAAGGTTCAAGCATCGAGACCTTATTTTTTTCTGATGTGATTGGTTACCTCTTGTCTTCTTCCAGCTGTAGCAGTGTCCTGCTTTGTTCCCTCCAGCCAGAGCGTGGGGACAGGGACGGCTGCGCAGGACGGGGAGGTGAGTCAGTGCTGTGAGCTGTTGCATCAAGTCCTTCCCGAGGTCTGTGTCTCATTATCTTGCTATGCTCCCTGAAGGCAAGAATGCATCCTTCCCCGATTCAGGCTTTGCTGGCTTCCTCTCAGCAGCTTCTTTGCTGACTTTTGTGTCGTTAGTAAAATGGGGCTGATGACTGATGGCCAAGGGACCGTGTCCTGGCCCTGCTGAGCCCGGCTGCAGCTGGGTGGGCTCATGTCAGGCTTGAGCAGCCCTCTGTGAGCGAGGCTTTGAGAGCCCTGCTTTCTGCCAAGCTGCCCTAAAAATACTACGGAAAGCCCTGCAGCTCGCAGTAAAAACACTGCAGAAAGCTGTGCTGAGCTGCTGCGATGTTTTTCTTCCTTTGTTGGTGCCTGCAGCGAGTGTGGTTTGGGTCTGACCACTCTGCTCCTGTGCTGCCAGGCTGCCTTCCCCTGGTGAGCAGGGTGCAGTGCTTTAGAGGCAGTTTTCTTGCTCACTCTGAGATCTGAGGTTGTGCTTTTGCTGTAGGGTGTGACATGAAGCTTTCCAGCAGATGGACAGCATTCAGGGTGCAGAGCTGGTGAGGTGCACTTTCTTGCTTTTAGCAGAAACTTTTAAACTTGGGTTTGTTAAACCGAGCCCAGGATGTTTAGGAGGGCAGCGCTGTCCTGCAGAATGTATGTGAAGGATTTGTTTTCTTTCTCTGCCTTGGAGAGCTCCAGCTTCCCTTGAAACAGTCTTCCAGATATAGCAGCCGTTGCTAACGCTGAATGAGCCTGTGCTGCATTTCGGTGGCTCCGAGCCTCTGTGCTGTGCAGGATTCAGTCACTGGCACTTGAGTTTAGCCAGAGCAAGCAAAGCTGGTATGCTTGGGTGGCTTTAGCTCAGTGGTTGAACTATAAATAGTAAATGTAGCCCAAGCACTTGCTGGGCTGACTTTGGATGCTCCCTGGGCTCACCTTGGAGAAGGGATCTGTGCTGGGGCACGTCAGCCCTGGTCAGAGTGGGGCTGGAGGTGGTGATGCACAGGTCTGCCAATCCGTGAGGTGGCAGTCAGTACGTATGTCCCCGTTGGGCAACATGGGAGGATGCTGAGGAAAGAGCCACGAGTCAGTGCCAGGCTGCCAGCCACACTGCTCCTTGGCAGGGAGCTTCAGAGCGAGGGTGTCCACAGAGCTCCTGGCTGCAAGGATGGGCTGGAGTGGGACAGCAGCTCTGTGTGACGCTTGGATGCATTAACACATCCATCACACGTACCTGCTTGCCCTCCCTCCTCTTAGAAGTTCATTCCATCCATGCTGGAGGCTGTGTGTGGTGGATGGTGCTGTCTCTTGGTGCTATGGTAAGCACATCTTCCCAGTGGCTACCTGGCTTCTTGCACCTTATCACAACCACAAGCTCCATCACGCGGGCAGATAGGTCCAGCTCCCTCCCATGGGCACTTTACAGCAAGCACACACGAGAGGGAAGCTTAGCTCTTCCCAGGGCTGCACTGCATGCTTGGATTAAACCACTGCTCCCACCGCTGTGAAGCAAAGTGCTGCTGCTCCAGCACGTGGTTATGCTCTCCCTGCGACCTCTCTGCACTGCAGTGAGGGACAGTGTGTGCTGGGCTGGGACTGTGGGGGAGATGTGGGGAGCTGGGACAGGGCTGGGAGCAGCGAGCGCCTGGGACTGGCCTCCAGGAGGAACTCTCTGATCTCGATGGAGAAATGCTTCAGCTGTGCAGGGTGTGCCTCTGCCTGGAGCATCCTCCAGTGCCAACCTGGGAGCGGGATGTGTTGCTGGCTGGTGCACAGCTCGGGCTGCCGGCTTGTGGCACTGCTTGCTGATTGCTCTCCCAAGTGCTCGGTGCATTTACCGGATCACTTAGGATCGAAAAAAGCCCCACTGGCTGCCATCCGAAAGTAATGCCTCAAAACCAAGCCTTCACGGAAGGGGAATCTCTTATGCAAGGGAGGGGAAGGCAGTGTTGATGCTGATGCTGCTTTTTCAAAAGCTGCCGTTGCGTAAGAGTGAAGCCTTGGGCGGCACAGAAAATGTGGAGAACGTCACTTCCCAGCGAGCTTGATACAGGATTGCTTTCTGAATTTCCTCCTCGATGCGTATCCAAAACTTCAAGGCTTATGTAAATCCTGCAGGTTCACTTGCAGTTTGATGCGCTGAGGCTTCAGAGGATGTTTCCATGCGTAGCCTGAGGGTACGACTACTGAGGAGAGTCTCCTCTTTCCTACATAGCTGTTTCCTAGCTCTCGCTGCCTTAAGCAACACTTCAGAGGCCGCAAGCTTTCCAGTATTGTGTGTTGGTGGCTACAGGGTGAGAATATCTGCTGCAGAGAGGCTGGCGGTGAGGCAGGAGGGTAGTAAGCCGCTGCTGGAGGCGTGCTGTTCTCCTGGTGCAGGTTTTGGTGGATACCTTTGTGACGGATGAAGCTGGTGAGTTTGGAGAATCAATTTCTTGAGCGCTGTCGACTCCGTCAGTCCCTGCTTGCAACTTCTTCCTGTCCAAAAACCAGGAGAGAACCGCCGCTCTCAGTTCTGAGGAGGGTGTTCTGATGCTCGGAGCCCCTGCTTTGCACGTGCTGGGAGGTGGATGTGCTGGGAGCTTGCAGCGCGCTGCTGCGGGGTCTGGTTTCAGGTGGCAGGCTTGATTTCCAGAAACCGTAGCTTGTGTGTTTGTTTTCCAAGTATCTAAGGCTTGAAATCAAATACGCTCCGAGTATTGCCATTTAAATTTCCTTACATTAATCTTAATGCTGGCTGCTAACCGAGACCAGATCTTTCTCAAACGCATCTGGTGACCGGGCACGATCTCAGCCCTCCCTTCTGTGCTTGTGCTTTGCTGGAGAGCTGTGAGGCTCTGCGGGGGGGGGGGGGGGGTTTGGAAGCACAGAGACGGGGCTGAGCTGCTCCTGGGGGTGCATCACAGAGCTGCAAGCCCTGGTTTGGAATCCCACGTTGGTGCAGAGGTGGCCTCGGGGGGGCTCGTCTCAGTGTTTGTTTTGCCTCAAAAGCACTCATGGAGGCTCTACCTTCCCTTAACCAAATCTTTCTTGGTGAGGTGAGAGTTGTTGTGCAGAGTTTCCTCTTTATATCCTCTTATGTCACGCCGCCCCGCCGGCTGAGTGCTCTCAAAATAGCTGCCAATCCCTGTAGGTTTCACTTCAAGGTCTCTATTCTTAGCCTGCTGGTTAGCTGAGCAAGCCGCCTTACTCAGTAGTCATGAGTTCAAGGACCGAAGGGTAAAGAATAACGAACTTGTGCCATGCAAAAGTTTTGTTTGCGTTTCATGGCAGCTCGGAAGGGACGGCTCGGGCACAGCCCTACCCAGCAGCCTCAGCCTGCTTTGCTCAAAGGGTTCCGCACCTACGTGAGCGTGAAATAAGAGTTGCCGGCGTTGGTGTGTGTTCCGGAGGAGGCAGACGGCTCTGCGGAGGGGATGACTCAGTGCACGAGAGTTCATTAAGTGCCCTCTTGCATCTGGCCCATCTACAAGCAGGCTTATCTTGCTACGTCTCGGTGCTGCCCCGATGACCAGATACGTGCACGGCAGGAGCGAAGCAGAAGTGAATGTGGGATGCGGAGCGGTGGCTTCCCGGGAGCGGAACTAGCTGGATGTTCTCAGCCTCCGGGCACAGCTCTGACTCTGTCTGCGGCGCTGGTGATGTTCAGCCCGTCCTGTAAGTGCCTCTCACATCCCTGGGGGGGTTTTTCCTTCCTTGCACGGCACTGACTCCTGACTCAGGGTGGGCTGGCTGAAGGCATCCGGGTGCATCCTTCTGGAGGTGGCATGGGGCGGAGCTGAAGCTCTGACCCCACTGGATCTCTCTGCAGGAGCGGGTTAAGTTCTTTGCTGCTTTGCTTACCCGTGCTCTGTTCCCAGCCCTGTGCCCATGGGAGAGCTCTCTGCAGCCTTGTAGTTGTGAGAGAGGAGCAGGCAGCAGCAGGACAGGCTCAGCTCACCTGCTCTGTCACTTCTGGCTGCTTCACGGGGAGCTCACTTCTCACATCTGAAGGCGTTGCCCAGATGGGTACACAGCCCGAAGGACTGACCCTGTGTTAGTCCTTCAGCAGGGCTCAGCTGGTTTTTAGAGTGCATCTTAGGAGCGGTCTTGTTTTCCAGACTTCCTTTAAACTCCTTTAACGAGTTGAGGCTGCCCGATGCCATCTCTGCTGGGTTTATGTGGGTTCCCAGCTGGGGTGGGTCTGGGGCAGTCAGAGCACAAATAGGGCAGCATTCTGCACCCAGAGTGTTTGTGGCATGGCAGAACCGAGCTTTCTTGGGGTGAAAGCTGCTGGCCTTGGCTTTCACTGCACGCTCTGTATGTGGGGTTGCTGGGGAGTGAGTGTTGTGTACCAAGCTTGCATCCTGCCTACGCTGTGGGTGATGGTCACGTGCAGGCGAGGCCTTTGTCCTGTGCTTGGCTGCTTCTTTAAAGATGTATTTTTAGGTGCTTTCTGGCTTCCTCTTCCTCCTGCGCAGGGCTGCGCTCCTTCTTTCTAACTCCCTCTTCTAGGATTGCTTTTTGAACAATCAGTTCCTCCTTAAACCTGTTTTTGCAGGCCTTTGTCTGTGCTTGGGAGCTGTCCCAGTTTAGCATTAGCAGCTGCTGGCTCTTTCTGGGTAAGCAAGAACAAATAAAGGTTTAGAGTGAATGAATCATTTGAGCCTTATCTGTCTCAAAGCCCGGACAGCTGTGTGACTGCTGCAGGAGCCTGCCTGCAGGGCACAGAGGCTCCTCATTGAGGCACTTCTCCTCCAGTGGTCAGTGCTTAACGGGTTTGTGCCACTGAGCGGTGCCGTGGTGAATTCTGCTGTGTCCCTCTGGGCTTTATCCCACGCTCGGTTACGAAGCACAGCTCCGGATTAACTCCCTTTCCTTCAAGGTTTTGGTCTGGGCTCCTGAGTGAATTCAGCCTGTAGGATGCTTGAAGCGATTCAACCTGTGGGAGAAGGGTCAGTGGCTGTGGGATGTGTTGGTGGGAGCCATACAGGGAATGCAGTTGGACAGACAGATGCAGCATCAGTCGCAGGGTGGCATGGGGACTGCTGGTGTTTCTGGGGCTCTCTGCTGAAGCTGAGGGACGCAGCCAAGCATCAGCACTACCGGAACCGGCGTGGCTTTGCTGGTTTAAGAGGCAGGATTTGTAGATAAGTAGCGTTGGTTCGATAACAGAAATGTGGGAGAAGGGAGGGAGCAGCAGATAAGCCCTGGGCTCGTGCCTGAAAAGTTTTTCTCTGGCCCTAAGGTGGGGACTTGCAGTGGAGCTGATGTTTTGCTGAGATGGAGGGGACGATGCCCTCTCCCCTTCCCCTCCTCCTGCTGCCCCTCTCTTCTGGCAGCCCAGATTAGGCTCGCTTTGCCCTCTGCCCTCCCTTAACAGTCACACAGGGCTTGCTTACAGCACGGGAGCTGTTGAGGAGCGGGTGGGATGAGCCAGCAGGCTCAGATATGTGACCGCATGGTGCAAACTCCTCCGAGCAAATCTTCACTGAACACATGCTGCAGAGCCTGCAGCCTCCCCGCAGACACTGCAGGGTTTGGCTCTGCAATGGGACAAAACGTTTGCCCACTGCAACGCTGGGAGCATCAGCTGCCCTCTGGTTTGTGGCAGCAGTGGCAAACCTTGCTGTCGACGTGGCAGGAAGAATTAAGGAATTGCAATCGGGGGCACAAGTGCACCAAGGCCTGTTAGCACACTGACTCTCCATAGGAAGCCTGTGGGCTGCCCAGAGCTTTGCTTGGAGCCTCAGCAGAGTGTGCTCAGGGCTGTGGGCTTCTCCTGCAGTGTCAGTGATTCTTTGGCCTCCCAGAGCTGGGCAGTGATGGCTGGGGCTCACGGGAAGAAGCTTTTCTCCATGGTGCAGGGAAAGCAAACAGGGTTTGTACAACCCTTACAGAGCTGGGCTGGAACCTGCTTTTCTAGTATGACAGACCAAGTCTCAGTTGTTCTGCCTCCTTAAAGCAAGTGTGCTCAGAGAGGGTTTGGCTTTTCTGCCTATAACTCATTTTTAGCCGTTAGGTAGATTGGGGTGAAAGCCCCTGACTGGATTCGTCGTTGTGAAGCTGTTGGATGTTTGTGTAGTGCGAGTCTGTGCCCGGCTGCATGCTGGATGTGACTCCTTCCTCGTCAGCTGGGTGCTCCTGGATTAAATCAGGGTTCACCTGGAATAAATCACAAGCAGTCTCTCTTCTTCCATCTCCAGGGCTCTGCCGTCACAAACAGCTGCTCGCTGCAGTAGGTGAGTGGAGGCAGCAGGTCCTGCCAAGCCTTAGTGTCCACAAATGACTAAACCCTGCCTGAAAAGTCCAAGTATAAAAACATTACTTCTCAGTTTTGGCTTGGCCACGTGGATTGCTGGGATGGAGCCATCCTGGTCGCTTGGCCAAAGAGCAGAGCAGACCCTTGGGCTGGGGGGCGAGGAGGTGGGGGTGGGGGCTGCTGCAGGGCTTGGAGCAGAGGTGCAGCATGCAAGCAGCTCTCAGTGCTCGCCGATGCTGCTGTGCCCGCTGGCGGAGTGCGCTGGCAGCCTGCAAGCCCTCGCAGTTCATAAATAACTGTGGGGGCTGGAGAGCTGGGCCAGTGTCTGGTAGAGGAGCTGTCGTGCCAGCCTCTTTGCAAATGCAGCTCAGCGCCTTAACTGTGTTTGGGCGGTGCAGCTCCTCCTTGCTGCTTGCACGGTGGGGGTTTGTGTGCCACCCGAATTTGCTTCTTACTTTAGGTGGTGGTCGGTCTGTCCTTGTCGCAGCCTGGCTTCCTGATTCTGCTCCAGGTTTGTGTGGAGTAGGTGGATAGGAGATGGAAGCCTTGGTGCTAAGGGTTCAGGGCACTGCTCTGGGAAGGGAGAGCTCTGAGAAGCTCAGAGTGAAGGCTCTGTGCTTTTTAATATCTGTTTAACATACGCTGACTGGAGCAGGAAAGGGGATGGAGAGCAGTCTGCTCATAGCCCAGTCCAGCGAGGTGTCCGGGGAGCACAAATCTTCCTGTCCCACCTCTGCAGCACAGGCAGCTGCAAGCACAGGTGCCTACAGACTCAGCAGTTCTTCACTGCTGGAAGCCCCTGACCTGCTGCTGCTTCCTGTGCTCCCATCTCCAGCTCCCCAGCAGTCTGGGCTTGCTGTTGGTGGAAATAGGAGAGCTTGGCTTTGATGGCTGCATCTGGTTGGTCTGGGTCAAGCAGAGTGATGCTGCAGGGCCTGGTGTCTCTCTGTGTCCATCCCCCTCTCCTTAGAGGACAACCTTTGTCCCTGCTCTGACAAACGCCGCTTGCAGGACCTGACTGCAGCTTACGGATGGAGATAAGGGTAGAGCTTAAGGCAAAAAGTCAAGAGAATTTCCTGCTGCTGGTGATGGAGGCTGGATAACACTGTTTCGGAGCTCCAGCTCCCATCTACAGCCTCCCAGGGGAAGATGCTCTGCTTTCCAGCCTCATGCCCAGCACCTGGCTGGATCTGTGTGGGATTTGTGCATCAGCATCTGCAGTTCTTGGTCCATCTGATGGTTTGCAGGTACGTGGAGCTGCCGAGATGCCGCATCCTTCTGTGTCAGGGTGGAGCCTGGCAGCCCAGACACCCCCCCCCCGGCGTGGCCAGGCTCGGTGGTGAGACGCTGGTATGCGAGATGTAAACTCAATACCAAAGTTTAGATTACAGCCCTGCGAAAAACATCAGCTCCCCTAAATGGAGCCCAGATGGTGGAGGAAGCTGTATGGCGCGTGGAACCGGCGGAGGAATTGCAAGGAGCGAGCAGCGGGATGGGACCGAGGGGGGAGAGGAAAGGGGGTAGAGTTACAGCCCAGGGAGGCTGCTCTTGGCCACAGCCCCGACACAGGTCAGCCCATCACCCGGGCTGGATATTCCTCCACTCCCCCTTAACAGCAACTCCGGAAAACGAATGTCTGCTGGGTTGCATCAGTGTAAACGCAGCGTTTCCAAAGCTGAGGTTTCCCACAGCCCGTGACAGCTGAACTGTTGGGCATGAGAGGCTGAGGGCTCTTGGGCAATTGACAGGAGAGCGGGCAGACGTGAGGCAGCGGCTGCACAAACTGCTGGCTGGGAGCTCTGCTGGGGGAGGAGGCTCCTGCATGCCAGCTGAGGCAGGTTCAGCACTGAGGGTCCTGCATGGATGCAGGGGATGGAGCTGCTCAGGTGAGACGTTGCTGGATGTTTGCCTGGGCTGAGATTGCCTCGAGGTCCTGGTGTTGTGAAGAAAGCCGAGGTCCCGGGGCATGACCAGCAGGGTGGGAGGCTTCAGGGCGGAACTTGTTGGTGTTTTGGGGAGGGATGGAGTGATGGAGAAAAGCAGCAGGGTGATGGGGGCTCGCGGGGTGCAGCCTGGATGCTGCAAAGCCAGGTGGTGCTGCTTGCAGTGGGATGGAAGCCTTCAAATAATGCTGTGGTGATGAGGGAACTAATTAGTCCCTTCCTGTGTGGTGACCTGGGATGGCAGCAGGCAGAGCTCTTGGCTGTGCAAAGATGGGTCCAGTGGTGAGGATGTGCTGGGCAGTGCAGAGTGCCCATTTTCATAGGGGTCGGCACATGAAACGAGCATTAGGAATGGCTGTGTTAATTGCCCCCTATGTGAACTAGAGGGCTGTGGGAAGGCAATGGGAGATGATGCCTTTATAGAGAAACTGGGGTTCTTTGAGTTTCTGTGAGGAGACCCTGAGCATATCTAGATGGGATCAATGCTCTTCCATTAGGACCCTGCCATCCTTCCTCTGCACTCCATCCTTCTCACATCTCCCTCCCTTCCCCTCCTTGTTAGAGCTGCTGTGTTTTTCTTTCCCTCCCGATGGTAAAAGGAGAGGATGGAGAGGAGCAGGAGCCCCTGCACTGCTGCTGGCACTGGGATGTGCGTGCGGTGTTCGCCTCGGAGAGAGCCCACATCCCTGGAGATAACAGTGTGTGCTGGAGAAACACACCCCTCCCCTGGGAGATAAGCTTGTGTGCAGACACAGCCCGAAGATAAACACCCAGGAAGGCAAACATCCAAGTTGTACACCTGTATGGGCAGAGAGCACCTGCAAGTGGCCCACTCAGCTGCAGAGGGTAGCTTCGGTGCTTGCTGGATTGGTATTGAGCCTGTGCTTGTGTCAGAAAAGCACACACAAGGCTGTGCTATGCCCTGCAACATGGGGATGCTCAGGGAGGGACGTGGCTGAGCTTTGTGCTCTCTGGGTTCACTTGGCTGCAGCTTTCAAAGATGCTCGAAGCGGCGCAGAGCCCCGAGTGCTGTTACACCCCAGGGCTGGAGCATCTGCTGGAAGGGGTGGGGGGGGGGGTTCCCTTGGCTCTTCCTTTTGCATTTTGAGGATTTGAGGCTTTGAACTAAGGTCTCCAGAAGGAAGGTGTCTGGACACAGAGCAGGCTGGAAGTTCCTGTTACCTTCAGGTTTAGTTTTCCAGTAGCTTTTTGGGTAGCTTCAGTGCGCAGCTCGGAGTCTCAAAGCTCCTCAGAATTGCAGGAAGGGCTTTGTTAAGCTCCTCATTTCTCAGAGAAGTTGTGAAATTGGCACCAATTAAACCGTTGCTGACATGGCCTTGCCACAGTGGGAGTACTCTGGGGGATTTCGACACGTTCTGGGGACCTTGCCTGTGTGAGTGGGCTTAGGGAGAGGAACCGCTGTTGGATTTGAAGGAGAGTGGATCTGCAACACCAGCAGAGCTTGGGAGCAGCGCATGGTTTGTGCTGTACTCCCTGAGTTTCAGGTGTCTGCAGTGATGGCATTGACATCTGAGCCTGCACCTGTCCCTGCTGTGCCTTGGTAGAATGCCCATGATGGGGTTGCAGCTGCAGCCAGCTCTGAGGTCTGCCCTGAAATGTGGACTCTGGCTGATGCGTCGCAGCTGCAGCCACTGGATTTGAATCTTGCCTTGCTGTCAGGTTCCAGAGGTTTATTTTTTAGGACTGACTGGGAAATAGTGCAGGTGCTGCTGTGTATGGCCCAGGTCAGATAAGGGGCTGAGGAATTCTGGTGATGCTCTGCTCTGCATGTGCTTTCTCTCCTAGTGCATCCCAGGGGCTGTTTCTGCACTATTTCTGAGTCTCTCAGTGGAAGTTAAGTGAGAACATGATCACTGAAGCCATGAAAACCATGGGGTGCTGTGTGTTATGCTGTTCTAGGAGCAGTGGGACAACGGCTGCTGGGTGTCCCTCAGCTGTGTGCAGCTTGTGACAGAGTTTATGGGATGCCCTGAAGGTCTCAGGTGCCAGTGCTCCTCTGCAGACGTAGTGATGCTAAACCTTTGTAGGTAGAGGCACTCCAGAAGGAGAGCTTGGCTGCCCAGCCTGGTACGTGGATGGTAGATACGTGCTTTGACGCTTCACTTGCACTGTGCAATGGCTCTGATTTGAAAGTAAATACTGATCATGGGTTGTAACCAGCCAGAGGGTGGTGGTTCTGCGTCTCATCTGTCACCAAAGAGGCTTTGCTGCAATGCAACCTCAGCTCAGGGGCGGGCAGCAACCTGAGGAACCCTGCACGGACAGGTAGGAGCCTTGCAGGGCAGCAGATGCCAGCTCTGTGCTTCTCGTTGGCTTTGTAAATACTGCAGCTGGACGCTGACCTTCCCTGGGAGCTCAAACAAGCCTGGAGCTGCGAAGTGCTCCTGATGTGGATCCCACTGAGCAGAAGAAATGTCTGCAGCTCGCCTCTTTGGGCATGCTTTGCCTCCTGTCTCTTCCCACGTGCAAGGTTGTGTGTAAATCTTGCTGGCTTTGCTGGTAGAGTTTTATCAGCGGTGGATCAACAGCATCAGCAGGAGCTGATGTCAGGAGAGATGATGCTGGTCGCAATGCCACGGTGCTCTTGGCCCTCAAAAATAACTGACCAAGGTTGAAGGCTCTGAGTCTGCTTCTGAGTGGTGCCATGGGTGGGCTGTCAGATAGGAGAAGGGACGTGCCAACACCTCTGGGGCTCCAACGTCTCGAGCAGTTCCACTTCAGAAAGGGCCCTGACTTGTTGGGAGTCTCACAACTGCACAGTGCAGGATCTGCCTCGAAGGAGGACGTGGTGGTGAAGCTCGGGCTGATTTCATCAGCAAAGGAGACCCCAGGGATCCAAAGAAATGGAGCCAAGCAGGGACGTGGTGGGGGCAGAAGATGGTTTGCAGTTTGCTCGCTGGCCCTGAAATGCAGTCCTAGCAGTGCCACTTCGGATCTGATTTCCCATCGAATCCCAGCAAAATGGAGTCCCTGGAGAACTGGCTGGAGCCTCATTCCTTCCAAAGAGCTCCCAGTTTTGTTTGCAGCTCCTGCCTGTCTTACTGGCTGCCTTTTTTTTTTTTTTTGCTTGTGGTTTGAGGTGTGGATTCATAACAGCGGCAGTGATGAACCCTTGAAAGATCTGTCAAGCTCAAGGAACTGGAAGGAATTCTTCCTTCTTGGTGAGACGGTGCTGCCGGGGCTGGATGTCCTGTTGGGTCTGGCTTACCCATGAGTAACTGTGCTGTTGGGTGGAGGTTTTCTCCATTCTGCAGGAGCCCGGACTGGACGATGGCCTGCGACAGCGATGGGAACAAGTGATAGCACTTGGCTAGCACACCGAGGTCATTTCACACCACGCAGACGTGTCGGGGACGATTTGCCAAGTGAGCAAAAGAAGGTGGAGGGTGTGACAGAGGAGAAGCCTGGGAGGGGCACAGGGTGTAGGACGGGGTGCTGGCACATCTGGAGGTGGGACGGAGAAACTTGCAGAAGGATTTGTGGGCTGGGGCTTGGCGTGAGCTTGGGCGTGTGCTGGATCTGCGTGTCCTCCCTTCTGCTGCTTTATCTCCTGGCTTGGGGCAGGAGGCCTCCCAGCACTGCTGCTGGCCGGAGGGCATCCTTGCATAACCCGACAGCTTTCTCCTCCATCCGTGCAGCTTTTTTCCTCTCTGCTCACAACTTTCGGGAGCGAGAGATGAAACCTGGCCAGAACTCGCCAGATTGATGTGGAAAGCTCAGGTTGGAAGAGGGGAGACCATCCACGTGCTACCCGTTGCTTTTCCTATGTGCTTTTAGCATGCAGAAATCCTGGTTGGGGAGAGAGGGCTGCCCCAAACGCAGAGCTCACAGGAGGCTCTGGAAGGAGCCAAGCTCCATAATTGGCATCTCATTACAACATCTGGTGGTTTTGTTTTGTCAGAGTAACTAAATGAATTGCAGAAAAGCCATGATTTGCATGGATTTGATGCAAGCATTTGGTCACAATAGATTCCAGGAGGTTTGTGCATTAGGATGGCACTGGGATGCATCTTGAGGAGTCTTAAAGGAAGAGTGTGCTGGGGCTGCCCTGCCTGGAAGGTGTCTGATGTGGGTGGCTTCTATAGGCATGGTGCAGTGCAGAGGTGAGAGCATCGTGGTGGTGCTTGCAGCCCCTTGGCACAAGGGAGAGGGGTTAGCATCTTCATGGCAGCAAGTAAAAAATCAAAACCCTGGCCAAAACTCTGGCCAGGAACTGTCTTTTTCATAGAGAAAAAGATTGCTCTGAGAGGCAAAGCTTGAGAAGGGAATTGGATTTGGGGAAGGGGGAAGTGGATCTAGGCCTGATCTGGGGCAAGAGGCTGCAGGAAGAGTTTGCACAGCCCTGGGTGTCTGTGCCATAGCATTTCACTCCCCATGCTGAGAATCTGTGATGTGTGCAGTGCTCTGGGTCCAGCTCTGGCAAGGCTTTGCTGAAGGAGGCCAGGCAGCTGGAGGAGGAGGAGCCAGCAGAAATGGGACCTGCAGGGGTGAGTTAGCTGGGAAGGTGAGCATGCTTTTTGTTCAGCTGAGATCACGGCCCCCATCTCGTCTGCATGAGGCAGGCTGCTCTTGCTGCTTGCTCCACATCCTTGCAGCTCAGCCTGGGACGGTCCTGCTCTACCTCTGCCAAATCAGAAATGCGCCCAAGCACTGCTCCGTGTCTGTCTGCAGCAGACACAGGCTCAGCGAAGCAGCTGCAGCACCTCCATCCCTCCTTCCCACCTGAGTGCCTGCTAGCTGTGTGTGTGCAGCTGAGCCAGCATGCTCCTCCCTGCATCCATCCCTGGGCTTTCAGCTTGGTTTCTTCTCCAGCAGCAGCCACATGCCCTTTCCACAGCCCACACAGTTTTTCTTGGGTTGCAGGAGCCATGGCAGCAGCTATCAGAGCTGACGTCCCTGCCGGGACTCTGGCCAGACCAGCTTTTCTTCTTTGCTTATCACCTTCAGCTTCAGGAGCAGGGAAGCTGCTGCGCAGCTGCTGAGCCGTGGCAGAACTTTGTTTTTGGCAGCCAAGGGAGAGTGAGAGTTCAAGAGCTGTGATGGCTGTGGAGGGACCACCGAAGAGAGCATGGGAGGTTGGCAGGAAACAGCACTGAGCAAAGGAATGGCAAATTGATGTTGAAACTCCTGGAAGGGGGGAAGAGTTATTGCTATAGAGAGGGAGGAAAAAAAACATGGGAGCGCGGGAATGGCTTGCCACTAGATGGAGTGAATGGTCCTGTGGGGATTTATTTCCAGCTTCTGGCAAGTTCAGCCCTATTCCTTGTGGGAATGGGTCCCTTCTTTCTTGCCCTTTTGCTGGGCTCGGCTCTGGGGAGCTGTGCTGGCAGCCGGTGTCTCCTCCAGCACTGCTGCAGCGTGGTGGCCTGGGCTGTCTCCATCCATTTAGGCATGGAGCAGAAGAGTCTCCTTCAAGGATGGTGGGGCCAGAAAGTGAATCTCTGAGCTCCTGTAGCCTGCAGCAGAGGCCTTCTGGGGACTCTTTGGCCAGCTGGTCCTTGGGGTGAAAGGCGCAGCGTGTGAGGATGGAAGTTGGAAGAGTCAAGGGACATCTTTTCCAGCCTGGATGAACTGGTGGAGCAGATCCTGCTGGGCTGTAGGCAGAGTAAGTGGCCTTCTGGGAAGTCACCCGTGCAAGAACTGGAAACATTACCCTTAGGATGTGGATGGAACCGTAGGAGGACTCTGCTCACCCTGCAGCCACCCTTGGGGACCTGGTGACCTGCAGCAGGGACCCCACCACCTCCTGTTCTCCCACCTCTTGCTGTGGATCACGGCAGGGATGATGTGCTGCTGTAAAAGGAGAGAAAACGTGGGCAAACCTCGGCTGTCCCTCTCTGGAGCCAGCTGGAGCATCAGGAATCCCTGCAGCAGCTCCTGGTGACGCGATCTCCTGCACGGCCGCCCCGTCGGGACGCAGTGCAGCTCCCATCCCACCCCCCCGTGCCAGGGGAGGGGTGAGCTACAGCAACAAAAATGCGCCCTTCCACTTGGGTGACTGCTCCCACTTTGAGATGAAAACATTTGTTCCTGAAATTGGAGTCATTCCTGGGATTGCAACACCCAGGCTGTGTTTCCAATTAATCTGCTGAAGTCGTCATGCGTTTCCAAGTGCCTTGGCTCAGCAGAGAGAAATCTGGCACTGGGCTGGCTCTGAAATGCCAGCTGAGATGTGCACGGTATGAAACAAGGAGAAAGCAGCCTTGGTGCACCAGACCCTGGCAGCTGGCATGGGATCTTGAGGGAGGGCATGGGGCAGCTGTGGTGTGGCTATGGGGATGTGGTGGAACACAGACCAGCTCCCTCCTGGGATCGGGGAGGCTTGGAATAGTTGTCGAATGACCATCGGGTTTTTCCTGCCTGGTTTCCTTCTGTTTCTGGGTGTGTGTTTTCTTTTGGGGCGAGGGGGGGGGGGGGGGGGGGGGGGGGTGAAGTGAGTTATGCTCAGTCTGCTCGCTGCATCTGCATGAGGATATTTACAGCCTTACTGCTGCAGCAGTGCTTGCTGGGGTCTTGGTGACGTATCAGCCTTGATACCTTCCCCGTCCTCCTGCTGGGGTGCTCCTGCCCCCAGGGAGATGGGCTCAAAGCCGGAGGGTGCCTTGTTTGGAGCAGGTTGGTGCCTGCAGTGCGATGGCCCGAGTGCTGCTGGCTCCTGGCTTCGACTGCTGCTCCCTTCTGCTGAGTCCGGCAAGCCAGCACATGGCACAGCGCAAGTGCAGAAGCCAGTCCTCAAATGCTGCTCTGTGTTGGAGCTGGCAGATCCCCAGAGTCAGCAGGTGGGATGCAGCGAGGGGCAGCACCGTGGGGTGCAGCACAGACCTGCTGCCATCCCTGCTTGGGCTCTGCTGCCCTGCTGGGGGCCGGCTGCCTGAGGCAGATCCCCTGGAGCACTGCACCCGACCCTCGCAGTTCTCCATCCTCTTGCAGCCAGGTGGGTCCTGGTGCTGCATCTCCGTGTCAAGCAGCACTCCGGGGAGCTGCAGGAAGGACAGAGTGCCCCTGCACAGGGTTGCCTTTGCAGAAGGGCGGAGATCCTGCCCGGAGCTGGAAGTGACCTGAGGCATTCCTCATCTCCCATGTGATTTATTTATTTATTTATTTAGTTTTTGAGAAATGAAATTGGATCTAGAGCCCTGTCCCAGCTGGGTGGGAGCGGTGCAGCGCGTTCGCCCGAACGCTCATGGAAAAGCCGAGCTTGCGTAGAAATCTTCCCTTTCCAAGAATGAGGCCGAGGCCCCCTCCCTCCTGAGTCAGCGGGGGTGATGGATGGGGAAGCTCAGCGCTCGCCTGCTGCTGGGGTCACCGCTGCCTTTTCCCTTCAGGGGTCCGTCAGGAGCACGCAGATCCCTTTTACCCTTTGGAACCTGGAGCCGGGGATGCAGCATCCTCCAGCTCCCGTCTCGCCGCGCCGTTGGTTTCCCTACAAGCCACGCTTTGTCCGGAGCTGGAAAGTGTTAAGGGAGGACAGTGACAAGTCCACTCCCAGATTGGATCATGTTTGCTTTCCCATCTGCGAGGGCAGCACCGGGGCAGCGCGTTCTTCTGCAGAGTGCCGTGCGAGCCTGAGCACCCTGCTCGGAGGCCAGCGTGAGCAGATGTGTAAAAGCCTGAAAACAGCCAGGGAAGCGAGGAGAGGAAGGGGGGGGGGAGGGCGAGTTTACCACTGGTGTTTAGTGCTCCAGTGCGTCAAATTCTCTTAGGGATGTGCTGATTTCCCAAGCCGTGCTCCGTGAATAGAGCTTTCCAATGTATGAGAATAGCCTCCGCTGTGTAGGTCCTTAGCGAGCGGGGATGTAAAGTTTCTATATTTGCCCGCAGGACAATAAGGCTGCTGCTTTCTATTTTTAACATGTCAAGCGGGACAAAAATGCACTTGGGAACTTTTAGGGAGCGGAGCAGCCGGGCTCGCAGCTCTCCTCACACAGCCAGGCTGCGGATGAGATGGCAGCAGCACGGCGAGCAGCAGCTGCTGTGAGAGTGCCTGGTCCCACTTTGCAGCAGGTACAGAGAGCTCGGGCTGGGCAGGGCCGGTGGGGATGCAGAGCCCCTTGCTGCCTGCACGATGCTCGTGGTCCTTCCTTCTGCTGCCCCGGGCTCAGCAGAGGAGCACGGGGCTGTTTGGTGTTGTCCCTCCTCTTCCTGCTCCTGTTTTTCTCCCTGTTGAGGCTGTGGGTTCTTCTGCCAGCCCGCCAAGCAGTGGGTTTATGTTGGTCTGGGTTGCTTGCAGGGTTTTCTGGCTGCTGATGCGCGTGCTGGAGCAGGGTGGGCGCGTGCACCGCTCCTTGGGAGCAGAAGGTGAGGATTTAGTGTTGAACTTGCTCCCTGGGGGCCTAGTTTCGCCTGCCAGGCTGGATGCAAGGAAAGGATCTTCTGCTCTCTTGTTGGTTTTGTTTGTTTTGTTCGGTTGTTCTCCCTGTGCAATGGAGAAGCCCAGCAGCTTCGGGAGAGGGGTTCATCCCAAACCTGGCTGCTGGGCACAGGGGTACCGGCGCGCTCTGTGAGCACGGACAGGGTTTGCACTTGGCAGCAAAGAGGCAGCTTGGGCTGTGCATCTCATCTCGCCTTCCTTCTGCTCCTGAATCCCCTCGGAGCCGAGTTTGGCTCTGGTTTTGCTGTCTGGGGCTGGGTGCAGCTGCACAGGGCTGGGACAATGGCAGGAAGCTGCTGGCCGTGCAGTCCTCGCTGCTGGCCAGGCACTGGGGCTGCGTGGAGCCGCCTCCGCTGCTCCTCCCGTGCTATTTCCATCGTATTGTGCAGAGGAGAGGAAGGATGTTTCCAGCCTTCTTCCTTTCTGCCTCAAAGGGATGCGGGGAGGGGAGGGGAGGGGAGAGGATTTTGCTGGCTGCCCGTTGTGCAAGGGGCTCCGAAGCACTGTCCTGCTACACCCAGGTTGAGGGCATGCTGCGTCTTGGTAGAAT
>NC_034437.1:426834-432596 GCF_002078875.1 Numida meleagris
ATTGGAAGGGACCTTTGAAGATCCTAGAACCATAGGGCAGCTTGCATTGGAAGGGACCTTTGAAGATCCTAGAACCATAGGATGGTTGGGTTGGAAGGGACCTGTAGGATCATAGAACCACAGAATCACAGCCTGGTTGGGTTGGTTGCTGCTGGCCTTGCCCTCAGGCAGGGCTGCAGGGGTGGGAGGGGAATTAACCCCTGGTTATGAACGTGCTGTAAAACCCGTGCGGTGTTTTTTGCACTGCCCCGGTTCTTGTGGCCACGTGAAGTCCCAGCTCCTTGCTTGGCTGGAGGGGGACAGGCTCCCATGCACCAGGAAGTGAAAGCAGAATTAATTAAGATGGGAAACGATCTTTGTGTGTTCCGGCTCCGTCCTCCTAACACCAGTACACCCCAAACTGGGAAAAGCTTTGATAATGCTGGAGCCTGTGTGCTCACCCCGGGATAATCCAAATTCAGATCTGTGTCTGCTTGCATTGAGTCCTGGCACGGAGCAGGGCCACTGTCTTACACAGAGTGGAGCAGAAAGGTTGAAGGATCCCTACAGGTGCACTAGCACAAAACACAAAGATCTCTGGGCTTGTGGAAGCAGTGCCTGACTTAGGGATGCTGCATGGGAGGAGGAGATGCGCAGGTTTGGCTGTTGCTTTCTTTCCTCCCTGTTTTTGTGGGCTGGGGGGAAGTAACAGAACAGCAATCTTTCTTTGAAGCAGCTTAAAAACGATGCAGGATGCTGATGCAACAAAGCCTCACTTCAGGCTGAGGCAGGAGTCCTTCCCCCATTTATAAAATGAACATGCTGGGGTATGAGCTTCATTGTGATCCATCCCGTTGCACGTTCCTCTTTGCAGAGCCTTTGCCATTTCCACCTGCTGCTGCGTGGGGCCTGGGTGCCAGCCACCTGCCCGAGCCCACGCAAAGCTGCCCTGTTTATTTTGTCTAAAAGCAATATCCCCAGAACGAGGAGGAGAAGAGGAGGATGGAGGGGGAATACCCACTCCGGCTTAATTGCATTTAACGAGCCTGATGGGGGCTGGCTGCCAGCAGCACGGGGCTTTGCCAAGGTTCCTGCTTGCCCGTGAGAACCGCAGGGGTGTGGTGGCTGCGCCCGGTTCTGCGGCTGCTGGGAGAGATCCCAGGGCTCCCACCAGCCTCTGCCACGCTTGTCCTGCTGTGGGGTGGCTGTGTGGGGCACGCAGACCGTGGGGATGTGCACTCCTGGGAGTGACCGTGCCAAAGGGGCTGGGAGGATCTCTAGCAGGTGCTGGAGCCTGGAGCATCCTCAGGGCTGAGTGCAGCTCTGCAGCGTGCAACCAGCAAGGAGCTTGGTGATGTTTGAGGCCTTGGGCGGGGGGGGGGGGGGGGTGTAGTTCTGGCACTAGCTCTGACCCTGGGTGGTGGTCTCAAATCCACCAAGGAACCCTGATGCATGCATCCCTGCCTTGGGGCAGGGTTAACACTGCTGCATGGGGCTCACTAGGGCTCTGTTTCCTCTTTTTCCTCCTCAAACAGCTCAGCAGCAGGATGAGTCCAGCATTCTGGGCAGCATCCCTACGTGAGCACCCAGTGTGCACAGCTGCACCCTCCGTGCCCTGCTTTGGCTGCTGGGGATGCCCACGTCCTGCAGCCGCTCTGTGCCTGCTGTTCCTCTTCTTTCCCGACCAGATCTGGGATGAACCCTGCTCAAACCCGGCCCTGCTGCCTCGTGTGGCTCTTCCAACCCTTGTTGCATTCCCCAGTTGCAGCCCAGCGGCTCACCCTGCTGCTCACATGCACCTGCACTGACCCAGGGTGGCTGCCACCAGTGTCCCTGTGGCACAGCAGAAGGGTTTGCTGGATCCAGGCACACTTCAGCCTCCTCTGCGCTGAGGATTTGATGCCTGCATCTTGCCCCGCTGCACGAGCTTAGAGCCGAAGGATGCATTTCTCAGCTTCTTGGTGAGGACCCAGGGCAAAGGATACCAGAAGTGTACCTGCGCAGGAAATTGAAAGTGTTGTGGCTTCCTTCCTCTGACATAAATAGCTCTTGCCCTAAAACTTACATCTCAGCTCCAGTGCTGGTTGGAGGAGATGCTGAAGCACTGCGAGCCCTGTTCCCTGTGCATCCAGTTCCCTGTGTGCCATGCCAGTGCTGTTCCTCCTACTCCTTGCTGTCTTGCTCTCTGTATTGCGTTGGGCTTGAGTTATTTTTACCTTTTTTTTTGTGACCAAATCTGGCTTCCATCCCCAGCCTTGGACCTCGGCCAGCGCTTGCCAAAGGGGTTTCCTTCTCTGCAGCCTGCAGAAAGGCCTTGATTAAAGGGCAGATCCCCTTGAGGAGTCACTGGGTATTGTGGGAGCCGAGGCTTTTGTCTCAGCAATTCCACATCAAGCAAAGCACCGCTTGTGAGCCCCGAGCTCCTCCCTGGGGGGTTATGAGTCAAGCTGGGCTCTCGCTGTGTTGCACGCAGCAATTAAAATAAGAAGGAGGAGGAAAAAAAAAAAAAGGGGCTGAGCTGGAACGCTGTTGACAGCACAGCAGCGACCCAGAGCTAAGCAAGGCTGCTGCAACCTGGAGGGATTGAAGCAAAGGGGACGGAGCGCCGGCTGCTGGGTGGGATGCTGCTCGCAGCTGCCTCGTGCACCTGGGGACGGTGACACTGGGGACCCCAGAGATGCTGTGGGCACCGGAGCAGGGCTGCCAGCGTCCAAACCGGTTGGGAACGCTCTCCTCGGCTTGTGCAAACGGTTGGTAATTGAGGGAGAGGTTTATGTAATCGTTTGATCTCTCCTCTGCTTCCCTTGGCACGGAGGCAACATCCTCTCGTGCTGATGTAACGAGCCGGCGCAGGGAAGGCGAGGCGTCCTGCGTGCTGCTCGGGGCTCCTCACCCACCTGCTCCGGGTGCAGGGAGAGCTGCCAGAGCCTCAGCAAAGGCCTGGGAGCACTGCTGGAGGGCGGTGGTGCTGAGGCTAGACGGCTGTCTCCTTCTGGAGCCTGCACTGCAGGAGGAGATGGTGCTGTCGGAGGACGCCGGCGTGCCGGAGTTTGGGCACGGCACAAGGACTCGCTTGCTTGGAGCTGCTGAGCATCACCTGCTTTCGTCTCCTCCTGCGAGGCTCGGTGGTGTTTAAGGCTTCTCCAGTATCTCGCCCCTTCTCCAGCTGCTGTGGGATCCGTGCCTGCAAGGTGAGGAGATGCACGATGCTGCGGGCTGTACAGCAGACCCCGTCCAGGCTGTGATACCAGGTGAGGGGCTTCGGGGAAGGAATCCTGCAGGGAGCTTGAGGACAGGGAGGGATGGTTCCTTTCTGTGCTCTGCTTGGCTGAGGACTTTTCCTGATTCTTGGCACTTTCCAGCAGCAGAAGCTGCCCATGTGACTCTAGGGAGTGCACAGCGCTGCTGGCAACCTCTGCTTCCCTTCAGCAAAGCTCTTTGGTCCTGGATTTCAGGGCAAACAGCAGCTGGGGGGAGGCTTCCCAGGGACAGCTCAGGTGCTGCTCTTTGGGATGGGGCTGGTGTGGGTGGGAACTGCAGTCAGTGGCGTCCAGCTGTGGCAGGGATAGAGCCCATGCCCACCCCATGAGCTGTCAGCCTCACCTTGTGCCAGGGCGCTGCTCACAAGGATCTGGTCTTTCTGCAGAGAAAGCAATTAAAATAAAGTAAGTGGCATTTACTACTTACTGCTGCGCTGCGTGCCCATGGCTTGGTTCAGTCCTGTGCCCTCAGCTTCGCACCTGAACGCTCTCAAATTCAGACCTGAGCCACCACCAGGTTTGGCCTTGCAGGTTTCCAAGCCCGTCTGTCTCTGCACGGATGTGGCTGGTGCTTTGAAAGCTTTAAAAGCCTCCCCCCCCATCAGCCCCCACGGAGCAGGGGCAGCATGGGAGGTGCTGAGCTGCTGGCACGCTCGCAGGATGCTGCAGGAGCCGCGCAGAGGGCGAAGGAAGCTGCTTGGTTTAAGCATCGCCTGCAGCAAAAATTCAGGGCTGGGAACACGTTCTGGGGCTTGGGGGGTAATTCTGTGATGCGGGGTTACCTGGAATCCTCTTGACCGCCTTTGCCCCGCGGGCAAAACACTTCAGAGGCCAATCCCAACGTGTGGATTCGGGGGCACTTTGAAAAGCTGCCTTTGGAAGAGGCACCAAAACACACCTGCATGGCTCCTGCCGGAGCTGCTGAGTGCGTTGTAGGCACCCACATCCCTGCTGCAGGGGCAGCTGGAGCCCGCGTGCAGCAGGAGCAAGCAGGAGTGCACTGCTGAGTGCTGGAGGGTTCACGAACCCTCTTCCTTTGGCACTTCGTGTCCTCTGCTCTGTAAGGCTGCTGCAGGTACAGAGTGCTCCCGCCTGGATGGACGGGGTTTTCTTTCCCCTTTTGTATTCTGGATGGGGAGAATAGCCCAACAAAATAAAGATAAGGTTTCTGCATCTCCCAGCTCACTGCCAGCATTTATAAAAAGCGGCAGCTCCAGGTGCAAAGCGTTTTGCTCCGGTGCCTGCGCCGTGCAACCCGACCCCAGCAGCACACTGAGATTTTGGGTCCTGGAGTCATGAGTTTCAAAATGTAGCTGCACGTATTTGTGGGGAGAAAATTCCAGGGAGGGCTATTAAATGTCTGACTCAAAGGTCATGAGCTGCAAATAACCAGCAAGAGTCATCCTAGCCAGCCCTGGGCCGTTTGCTGCCTCGTGGGGCTCGTTTACAGCTCAGGTTCTGATGGAGGTGCTGGAAATACCTCGGTAATGTGCTTTGCTCACAGGTGGATGTGCATGGGGTTGCTGGTTCCAGGTGCATTGCTTTTAATCGCGGCTCCTGCTTTGGTTGCAAGGTTCTGTAAGGTGGGTACGGCTGCCAGGCTTGAATCATCAGGTGTCTCGGATTTTTTCTGGCAACTTTCTGCAGGGGAGGAAGAGCAAAAAAAAAGTTTGCAAGAGTCAGAGTGAAGGAAATAACACAGTTTTATACCCTTGTGGAAAAAGTCTTTAGGGCTCGTCATAGAGATGCATCATCCTCCTCTTGTTTTGGAGCAGGAATGTGATGTCTGGTAGGGAGGAGTGGGACCCACCCACATCAAGCCCTTGGGCTGGAGCGAGCATCAGCTCCCCCGTGCTGCCCCTGCAGGGCTGGGGAGGAGAAAATGGCCCTGGATGCTCCGATTTCATGGGGTCTGTGTGAGCAGGTGGGGGTGTGGGAGCAGAGGGGCACGTGGAGCATCCCCAGGGGGCTGCAGCACCCGCATGCCACGTCCCTCCCCTCTGCAATGGGGTGGAGATAACGGGGTGACGATGCTTTTCCCCTCTTTGTGGGGAGCACAGCGCCGTAATTAAAGCCATTATCTCAGGGCACGTGCCCCAGGGGGGTTATGCGAGGTACCCCAGCTCCAGGGTTTCCTATTGCTCGAGTCCCAGCTTTGTGATCTTCATGTTATTTCAACACAATCTTTTTTTTTGTGTGTGTGTGTGGTTTCTTATTTAAGTGTTTTTAATTTGAACAAATCCCCTCCGGCTAATTTTTTGTTGCTTGTGCGTGGCTCTGGAGAAGACCTTTTCCTTTTTATTTCAGAGGAATGTTTTTAATCACATGCATTTTTTTTCTTTCTTTTTTTTTTTAATTTTTTTTTTTTTCAACCCGGCTGAACTCTGAACCTTTCGCAGCTAATCAGCAGAAGATGGGAAAGGGTTTTCAAAAAGTGCCTTCCCCTGCAGCTCGGCCTCGGGCGAAGCTCTGGGCTGTGTGCGAGCTGCCTGGTGCGGGGCAATGCTGCAGAACCTGCAGGCA
>NC_034437.1:432964-459109 GCF_002078875.1 Numida meleagris
TGGGGCTGCTTGCTTTGCGCCGTGCACTCTGGGGCTGGTTGCTTCTGCCTTGATTTCCCCTTTATGTAAGCACATCTCTTTGCTGACTGCTGCTTGTGCCCGGTTAAAAACCGGGGAATACCGAAGCAAAGAGTTCTCGGCGTTGCCTTTTTTTGCTTTCACGGGGGGTGGCTGTCTGTCTGTCTGTCTGTCTGTCTGCGTGCAGCGGCGTGGTTACCCATTTCCCCAGCAGAGAGTGGGCTGCACCAACACTGCCCTCAGCCTGAGAAAGTCACTGCCACTGGCTGTCACCCCGTGCAAGAGGAGCGTGGCAAGGTGGGAGCAGCCCCGCATCCAGTGCTCGGTGGGTGCTTGAAGCAGGCATCACCCCAAGGAGGGCAGAGCAGAGGAAGCAGAGGCTTTAATGCAGGAAAAAGCAGCAGGAGCAGCCTGGAAAATGCTTGTAACCCGCACGGAGCCGCGCTCACGCTCGCCCTGCAGCTTTCCCAGGGCCTTTTGCAATCTCCCCTTGCCGTGGAGGAAGGGTGGAGCCGCAGTGTGACCTGCACAGGTGGGGAAGGTTTGTGCAACGGGCTCGGTCGCCCTGGGCCATCGCCTCCGCACGGGGCCCCACTGCTTTCGCCTCCCCGGCTTCCTCCGGGCGCGCTGGCGGAGCGGTGTTTTCCTCCCTGCCACCTGCCTGCACCCGCTGACCCAGAAAAACAACCCTGGCACGGTGACAGCGGCAGGGGTGCCAAGAGGGGCGAGGCAGCACCTTCACCCCCGTTGCACGAGCAGGGCCGTGCTTGCATTGCACCCCCAAAGGCCCCGAAGGCCGGCTGTGCATGTGCCACGCGTGGTTTGCTCAGGGGGAAGCGCCGTGCGCTCGCCCCGAGCCCGGCCCTGGCCGCGTTTCGGTGGCAGGGTGACGCGCCGAGCGCCGGCCTTCCCATGCGAACGTTCTTACAAACTAAAAATAATTCGCAAAAAAAAAAAAAAAATGTTGGCAGCCGGGAGAGGAGCCCGGCCCCGAGTCCTCCTCTTCTCTGGGAGCAGGACGCTCGCTTTGCCCTACCCCGGCGGCTCTGCGGCGGATTTGGGGCGTGCTGGTGTCGTCCCCTCTACGGGGTTTTCTGCGTCCTCGTGGCACTGGGGGCTTGCGGGGGTCCCCAGGAGGATGTGGGGATGGGAGCGGCCCCCTGGGAGCCCTCGTGGTGCTGGGTTTGGCTGCAGGGCCCTTCCTTGGGGCGAAGGGAAGAGGAGGAGCGCGCGCTGCTGGCCGCCTGCCCCCGTCATGCGGAGCTCCGGAGAGGAGCTGCGCGCTGTAGCTCTTGGCTCGCGTCCCAGCGGCGAACCCCACGTGAATTGGAGGCACGGAGGGAGCTGACGGCTGAACCCAGCAGCCCCCGAGGAAGGAAGGAAGGGGGGGGGGGGGGGCTGCGTGGGGGCACCCGGAGCTGCAGGAGGGGTGGGTTGCAACCCCGGGGTGCTGTGAGTCCTGGGAGGGGGGTGAGGCTGGGAAACAGCTGTGCCCTGGCACCCAGTGTGCAGAGCGCTGGCTGCAGGGATGCTCGACTGCCTTTTTCCTGGCTTGGGGCACGCAGTGAGGAGTTGTTTTTCTGGCTGCTGGCCTGCCCGGCCTCCATCTCCCTCCCCCGGCGCACGCCTTCCCTCCCGCTCCTTCCTTTGTGCCGCTTTGGAGTTTGTTTTTTTTAAAAAAAAAGCTCAAACAAAACCACCCCTTTTCTGCCCAGGTTCGGCAGCGAATGGATGGAGGGGTGAGAACGGGGCTGCTGAGCCGAGACTGGGGCTGTGCAGGGAGCTCCCTGCGGGTGTTCAGGGCATCACACGTGGAGGAAGGATGCAACCTCTCCAGGAGCATCTCTGCATGCAGGGATGGAGGCTGCAGCTTGCCGGGTTGCTCCCATCCTCCCCATCCCCTTCCTCAGGGTGTTCCTGCACACACGCAGCTCCCTGCGTCTCAGAGCCAAGCAATTATATTCGGAGTCACTCGTGTTATTTTTGCTGATGCCTGAAATGCGTTGTTACAAACAGCACCGCGGCGCTACAAAATAAATCTCCAGCAGAGAGAAGCGAGGGGAGCTTCACCAAAGCCTTTGTTAGTGCGCCGACTCGCCATCTGTTAACCTGGCTTTTGGTGCAGGCAGCACAAAAGCAGGGCAGAGGCATTTGTATGAGAAAGTCGAGCGCTTTAATGAGCGGGCTCTCGCTCGCTGACTTCACTGCTGTGGTACGCGGGTTCTCGAGGGGGATCGGGGCCCTGTCTCCCTGAACAAAGTCACGTTGAAGGCAAACAATGCGAGCATCTCTTAACAGCAGTTGACTGCTGCTATAATCAGACTGTACAACGAGTTGCATGAATGCTGGTCCCTGCTCCTGTGTCTCGGTGGCATGCAGTGGGATGCTCCGGATGGATGGGGTGCAGGTAGTGAGCATCCCATTGTAAGGAGGTGGGTGGGTGCTGTTACAAGTCCCCATCTCCCACCCTGAGGTTTGCTCATCGCAGCCCATCCTTGTGCTGTGCTGCAGCCTTCCTCCCACCGAGCATCCTCCTCCTCCTCCTCCTCCTCCTCAGCGGGGCATGGGAACCATGGGGAGCGGGGAGGAGGCAGCCTTATCGCTGCCATCCTTCAAAATCGCTGATGTTGAGCAAGAATGCAGGGATGGCTGGAGCTGGGAGCTGGCTGGGGCTCTGCGGAGATGGGAGCGAGCGCCGCAGCCGCTCGGGCAGCAGGGGATGAGCTGTCAGCACCGTGAAGGAGGTCAGCGTTTTTTGGAACTGGAAGAGCAAAGCCAAGGGCTGAGAGCGGAGGGGAGGGGTCTTCTGGCTCAGGGTAATTTGTGTTGGTTCGTCAAATGCATCCGAAGCTTCCTCAGTGCTTGTGCAGCCTATGGGCCCGGGGTCACATCGCACCCCCTCCAGCCTCGGGGTGTGGGAGCTCGGCAGCGTTCAGCCTCTAGCTGTTATCTCCCTCAGCCTCCTATCACCCGGGCTGTAGCAATTAGAACTAATTAGCCAGAGACAAATGAAATCCCAGGCGGTTATCAAAGAGAGGAAGAGAGCCAGGTCAAACCCCGCCATGGGGCTGCGCTGGGAGCATCAGCTCCTACGGGCTGAATCTGGGAACGTGGGTGCAGGGGTTTTGCTGTGTAGGGAAACATTTGCCCTATGGATCGGGGCAGCTTTCCCTGCCTGGCACTGCAGGGCGTCCTGGCAATGCTGGGGCTTTGCTGGGGTTCCCCGTTGCATTGCTGCATGACGGGGCTGAAGCCTGCACAGATTCCTCCTGCAGCATTGCATTCGTCAGCACAAGCTCCCCGATGCTGTCGAGGCTGAGATTTGCACAGCGCAGGGTGTGGTTGTTCTCTGCCTATAAAAATAATATTTGCTTTTTTTTTTTTTTTTTTTTTTTAATTTGAGCCGCTTCACTACTTTAGGAAAACAATTAGTTCTCAGGCCGCAGCGGCTTTGTCCCTGCAGATGCATCCCTGTGCAGTGTCTTTTAATTCTAGCTTTCCTGCCCACCTCCTTGCTTCCAGCTCCTCTCATTCCTATGCTGCAGTGCCCGTGGTGAAGCATGGAGCTGTCTTGGCTGCGTGTTTTTTGGGATGCCACGGGTCCAGCGGGGCTGTCTGCGCGTCCTTCGGTTGCTGTTGTGCTTGCTCATCCCCTTCCCACCCGCATCCCCTGCAACCTGTGCTGGATGTGGCTGCTCTGGGGGTGGCAATGGGATGGTTGGCAGTGGGCGAGTCCCATTGCCTCCATCACTCCATCTGGGCTGCAGGACTGCTCCCTCCAACCCTGCTCTTGCAAACTGCTCTGTCCGACCTTCAGCAAGGTCTGCTCTTATGGAGGCAGAGGCAGCAGAGGTGGCAGAGCTCAGAGTCTGAGCTTCCAGAGCAATACTGGCGGGTTGTGGGATTTCGTAGCAGCAGTGCCACGCTGCAGGGTTAAGCGCTGCAAGGCTGTAGGAGCTTTGTGGTGAAAGTCTCCTGCTGCAGTGGGTGCTTTAGTCTGTCACCAGCTGGGTACTGATTTAGTTGGTCCTGTAGGGTTAAAGGGGTTCCCTGTGCAAGATGGGAGTGTCTTTAGTTTGCAGCGCTGAGGTGTCAGGGAGAGCTGCCTGCGGCTCCTTGGAGGCACTCCAAGGGTGTATAACATACAGGATTTCTGCCTGGATGACGGAGGAGGCTTTCACAGGCAGCAGATGAGATGTGGCAAGCCCTTCTCAACAGCAGGGCGCATTCCTCACGGTGCCCTCCTGCACGCTGGGGTATCCTCGTCCCCATCCCACTTGCTTTCCCAAAGGTGGGAGGCGCAGGATGCCCCTCTGTGTGCTGCTCCTCACCCAGCTGCACCTTGCTTTGTGTCCCGACAGCTGCTGTGACCCCGTGCACCTCGCCGCGGGTGCCCCAGGCCGTCCCCATGGACCTACGCATCGGGCAGCGCGTTGTCAAGCCCGGCTCCGACACGGCCTTGCTGGCCCTGAAGCACACGCAGCAGCTGCAGCACCAGCTCTTCCTCGCCAGCCTGCACCAGCAGCAAGTGGAGCAGCTCGCCCACCAGCACGTCAGGGTATGGATACTTTTAAAAATATATATATTACTTTTTTCCCCACAGCTTGTGGTGCCATTTGTGTGCCACATAGAACCATAGAATGGTTGGGTTGGAAGGGACCTCAAAGTTTCCCTAGCCCACCCGCTGCCCTGGGCTGCTCCCACTTCTCCATCAGCCACCCAGGGCCCCATCCGTGGCCATGAGCACCTCCAGGAATGGGGCACCCACGCTTTTTTGGGCAGCAGTGCCAGGGCCTCACTGCCCTCTGAGCAAAGCATTTCCTCCTCACATCTCACCTCAGTCTCCCCTCTTTTAGTTTAAGCTGTTTCCCCTTGTCCTGTCGCTATCAGACCATGTAAAAAGTTGCTCTCCCTTCTATTTGTGGGCTACTTTTAAGCACTGGAAGAAGGCTGCAATGAGTTCTCCCCAGAGCCTTCTCCAGGCTGAACCTTCCCTGTCCTGTCAGCCTTTCTCCATAGCAGAGGTGCTCCAGCCTCTGAGCATCCTCATGGCCTCCTCTGGACTGAGCACCTCTGGAGACCAAGACGTGTCTGGTTTGCTGCAGTGCAACAACGTGTCCTTGTCAGCACACTGGGCTTCCAAAAATGGTGTATCAGTCTGTTGCAGAGATGCTCCATCCCCATGGCACAGTGCCTCAGCTCCCCTGGTGCTGATGCTGCCCTCTCCTCTGGCAGGTGACCATGGAGGCCCCGCACCGTGAGGCAGAGCCTGGGCAGCAGGAGCAGGAGCTGCGGCAGATCCTCAATAAGGACAAGAGCAAACGAAGTAAGAGCCTCAGTGTTTTCTGGCATGTGGCATCTCTGCCTGAGGAGGTGATTCCCCAGAATCAGGGAGACCAAGCTCGTAGGGAGTGAGGGTGAAGCAGCTTATAGCAGGGGCTCAGCAGGCAGTGCTGCCCTTACCCAGGCCACGCTCTGCATGCTCTTGGTCTGAGCATCTCAGTCCTGAGCATCAAAGAGCCACGCTTCAGGAAGAGTGTGGGGAAGCCTGGCTCCTTGTGAGCAGTGAGCTGCACCCAGCAGCTGCACCCTGGGACTCTCTGGCCAAGATTTGTCCTTTGTGTCCTTCCTGTTGATGCCACCCAAGTGGTGGCAATAGATCCCTGCTTTAGTGTTACACTCTGCCCAACACCTACTGCAGCGCAGCAGCCCAAACGGGCAGTGCTTGTGCTGCCCCATGCACAGGACAAGGCACAAATTGCCCTCCAGAGCTGGCAGACCCCAAGCTGGAGCACAGGAGAGGTCAGGGGGTGCCGGGTGTTGGGCAGGAAGGTTTGCACCGTGCAGGAGGGCAAAGCTGCCTCTGCTGCAATCTCCATGCGCCATCTAGTGCCTGCTGCAGCACGAGCTTGCAGGAGCTCGCTGAGCTTTTGGAGGTACAGAGCTCTTCAGAGCTTTGAGTGCAGCTGTTCCCTGTTTCCATGAGCCTGCTGCCCACCTGCCCTTTGAGTCTGAGCTCTCTCAGGATGCTGATATTTTTCCAGTGATATTTTTCCTGCTGAGGTGCAGGATAGGCAGAGCCACATGCCATCAGCTCAACATGTAACGCCTGCAGGTGCTGTGGCCAGCACAGTGGTGAAGCAGAAACTGGCTGAGGTCATCCTGAAGAAGCAGCAGGCAGCAGCTTTGGAAAGAACCAGCAACCCCAACCCTCCTGCTATGCCATACAGGTAAAACAAGAGCACCCCGGGTAGCCTGACCCACAAAGAGCACAGCAGCTGCTCGGGGCCCTGAAAACATTTTTGGTGGTGGGTTTGGATGAGTCAAAGCATTGCTAAGCATCTCGGCAAAGAGGGAAGAATCTCTGATGAGGCTTCTCCCCATAGGTCTCTGGAGCCTCTGGATCCTGAGGGCCCTTCCCCTCCTGTACTCAGCACCTTCCTGTCCCCGGTCCCTAGCACCTCTCTTGACCCCCCCGAGCATTTTCCACTGCGGAAGACAGGTAAGGCTGGGGGCCAGCACCATCTCCCTCCTGCCATAATACCATGGAGCTTGCTCCCAGGGGATGGCTGGAGCTGAGAAGAAACCAGTCCAGCTTTGCCTCTACCCATGGTGGGGCTGGGACTGACTGCCCTGTCCCCTCACAGCATCCGAGCCCAACCTGAAGGTGCGTTGCAAGCCCAGGAAGTGCCTGGACCGCCGCAAGAACCCCCTGATGCGGAAGGAGAGCGCTCCCCCCTCTCTGAAGAGGAGACCACCTGAGACCATTGGTGAGGGCTTTGCCTGGCTGGGGAGAGCTTGGGAGCTTGGAGAGGCTGGAGCAGCCTGGGGTCGTGTATAATGCCTGCTGTGGGGCTCCAAGGGAGAAACTAATGTCTCAGAGGCTTGGCACGTTATTGGTGCCCTCTGTGGGGCACAGCCTGTGGGAGCAAGCTCTGTGTTGTGATGGTGTGGGGTGGACAAAGCAGGGAGGGATGTTGCTGCAGCTGTATCATGCTGATTTTTGGGCCCTTGATGGACCTACAAGGCTGGAAGCATGCAAGGTCCTGAGCAAGCACAGCTGGCTAGGCTTCCTCCACAGCTGACTGCATCTCCAGCTTGCCACGTGGCCAAGGGGAATTTTGCCTCTAGGAGGCAAACTGGGGAATTGCTGGAAGGAGGGAGAGCGTGGCAGGGTTGAGGCGGGAGGATGTAGCCCTCTCGGGGTACAGGTGCCCATTTTCCCCTTTTCTCTTCGCTCACAGATTCCTCCCCAAGCAGCAGCAGCACCCCCGTGTCCGGCTGCAGCTCTCCCAACGACAGCCTCCCTGCCGAGCACGGAGCCCTCCCCTCTGCCTCCAGCATGGCCCACGAGGTGAGCTCCTCAGCTTTGCTACCTCACTGCCATCCCAGGCTCAAGATAAGCTAGCATCCTCCCTGGGGACCCCACTTCTGCACTGAGCTGCCCTTAGCCCAGCTGTCCCTGCGTGATGGGACCCTCTGCCCAGCGTGGTGACCTGCTGCCCTCCTCTGCCAGCGTGCACTGGTGCTCTCCTAGTCCATGTGCTGTCCCCATATGGGTCCCTGGTGCCCCTGGCCCTGGGTGTTCTTGCAGGTAGCTGGGACTTGGTCGCCCATTTCTGCTGCTTGTCCCACGCTGAGCTCTGCAATTCCCAGAGCGGGAGACTGATGGATCGTGTTTGGTGCAGGCACCCCTGGCCCAGCGCCTGATGATGCAGGAGAGCTCCCTGGCCCAGTTTGCCCTGCAGAGCGCAGCCTCCCTTCCGGCCATCACGCTGGGATTGCCGGCCACCACTAGCGCCAGGGTAGGTGACCAGGTTGTAGGAATCCCCCCCCAGATCTGGGCAGAGGGTTCCTGCAGGGCAGGGGAAGCCCTTTTGGTTTTTTTGGTCTTGAGGTTATCGGGTGGGTGCCAGCCATATGCTGGCTCCAAGTAGTCCGAGGCTGCCTGTGGGTAATGGGGAGGACGTGCCATCCCCTCTCAGTGCTGTGTCCCATTGCTAATCCAGCCCTCCTCTCTGCAGGGAGATGCGGATCGTCGCCCTCTCTCTGGCTTGGCGCACCGGGTGCCTGTGCTGAACGGGCCTGTCCTCACAGGGACACACTCACCCATGTTCATCCCAGCTGGCTTGGAACAGCACGAGGCTGGGAACCCCTTGTCCCCTCGGCTCCAGCCCGTCATCATCCTCGAGCCCTCAGTCACCCACGCTCCACTTGTGGCAGGTAAATGTTGAGCTTGGGGCAGGCACTGGGGCAAGAAGCACTCAAGGCATAGCACTGAGCTTCCCTTGGGGCAGGCAGTTTTTTTTGGTTTCCCATTTCTCTTGCACAAGCTGCAGCTGAGGAGGTGGAGGATGCTGATCTCAGTGTCTGCCCAGTGGACAAAGCAACACCTCACCTCTCCTTTCTCTCCCCTACAGTGCCAGGTCTGGGGACAGTCCCCTTCTCCTTCGCCCCGTCGCTTATCTCTGCAGAGCGCCTGTCGCTCCCAGGCCACCACAAACCACTGGGCAGGACCCGCTCGGAGCCCCTGCCCCAGAACCCCAAGGCCATCCAGCAGCAGCTGGTGTACCAGCAGCATCACGCCCAGTTCCTAGAGAGGCTCAAGCAGCAGACGCACCTGGGCAAGGTGAGCACGGAGCTGCAGCATGGGGTGCAGGAGGCACTGGGAGAAGGATGCTGGCAGGATGCAGGATCACACAGCCCTTTCTGCAGGGCAGCAAGTACCTGATTGATACCCAGGGCCAAGCCTGCATGCTGCTGCCTCGCAGTGAGCTCGAGGGGCTGTGCTCAGCTTCGTTGGCTCCCATGTCTGTCATTCCCGGGTTCTGGGGTGCCCTGCTACCCCCAGGCTCCTCAGCCTGCCCTGTCCCCATCGTCTCTCTGTGCTCACTTGTCACCCCTCTGCTTGCAGCGCATGGCCAAAACCAGCGAGAAGCCCCGGCTGCGACAGATCCCTTCCTCAGAGGACATGGAGGCAGAGGGGACAGAGGCTGGGGCTGAGAGCAGCGAGCAGGCGAGGGCACGCGTGGAGCCCGCACGGCCAGGGAGCAGCGGGAAGGAGCCTGAGAGGCCTCAGAAGATGCTGCAGCCTCAGGAGGAGCTCGTCCTCCAGCAGGTAGGCGAGGACTGGGGGGGATAGGGCTGTAAGAAGTGGAATTCCCAGCCTCCATCCCTGCATTTCAGAGCACTTCTTTTCTACATCTCTCAGCACCACGTGAGGCTTCGCACAAACCCAGCAGCGTCCTGGTCATGGGAAAGTTCAGCTCAGACCCAGAGATCTCTGTAAAGGGTTGCTGGGTGGGTAGGGATGCAGGCACCACATCTTTCCCTTCCTCAATCCAGGGGCAATTTGCTAGGACAGCCACCTCTGGTGCCAGCAAGGCTGGGCATCGTCCCCATACTGCTGCACCTTGCATCAGGGCTGCCCAGCACTGCAGGACTGAGCCAGCAGAGAGCAGCACACGCTGCCTGATTCATGCCAGCTCTTGCAGAGCAGCTCCAAGTCCTCCAGCGTGGAGGGAGCTGTCACACCCAGATGCTCCAGAGACAAATGTCCTTCCTAGAAAGGTGCACATCACCCGATGCTGGGTGATGCCATGCTTACTGCCACCTCCCTCCATCAGGCCTATCTCTGGGACCCCTACCAGCGTGTGCAGCACCAGCTCCTCAAGCGGCAGCCCCTGGCTGACTCCCCCATGGTCCCGACCATCCTCTCTGGGCACAGACCTCTCTCCAGGGCACAGTCATCTCCTGCCACCGCGACTGTCTCCCTCCCTGCCCAGGACACGACCTCCAAGGCGCTCTCCCTGCCGGTGCAGGAGCAGACCACCAAGCCCCACTTCACAACAGGTAGGACACAGCCCCTGGTGGGGGTGCTCAGGGGCAGTTGAGTGTCACTCCCAATCTCTCCTGGATTCCTAAATTCCTGGGAGCACCCTGACTGGCTGCAGAAGGAGCAGAGGAAGGCACGAGAGTTCCCTTTTCCTTTTTTAAGGAGCCTTTTCCAACCAGAATTTGCCCTTCTGGCCCCACAGTTGCCATGTTGCTCATTACAAGGGATTGGTTTAGCTTTCTTAAGCGTCCAAGACAGCGTGTGCATCAAAAATCTTGGGGCAGAGGCTCCCCTGGTTTTGATAAAGGTATTTTCAGTCATACCAAATAATTAAGGGTGTTTTGGGTCCCAACCACAAGGCCAGCCCTGGAAAGGAGTAGCATTAGGGGTTGGCAGCACTGAGAGCTGGGCATCCAGTCCAGTCTCAGGACAACAGCTCTGCTCGGACGTCGTTGCAGGGCTGGTTTATGACTCGGTGATGCTCAAGCACCAATGCTCCTGTGGCGACAACAGCAACCACCCAGAGCACGCGGGTAGGATTCAGAGCATCTGGTCCCGGCTGCAGGAGAGGGGTCTGCGCAGCCAGTGCGAGGTGAGGAGCAGGGGAGGGGGGTGCTGCTCCCACCTCCATTCCTTTTGTTCCCAGATCTTCCCAGCTTGTTGACCACCACTACCCAAGCGAAAAAAAGGTCTTGGGAGGGGGCTTGCATTCGGCTGTTGCTGACACAGGTGTGACCATGCCCATGAGTACGCCGCGCTGGAAGATGGGCGCAGTCCCCGCTGAGATAGGAATGAGGTGTTTTGCCAGCTTGGGGGGGACGTCAGTGTCAGCTCCCATCTGTTAAAAGGCTTGCCCTCATATAGCAGGACTGATTTGGTCCAGAGAGGGTTCTACAAATATAGGAAAGCAGTGCTGGTGAAAACAGTGCTGGTATTTCCTGCCTGCCCCTCGCATGCCTGGGAGGGGAACACGTGTCCCATCCCGGAGCGACCCGGTCACAGCCCCTGTGCCTTGCAGTGTCTGCGGGGACGCAAGGCCACCCTGGAGGAGCTGCAGTGTGTCCACACCGAACGCCACGTCTTCCTCTACGGCACCAATCCCCTCAACCGCCTGAAACTGGACAATGGGAAGCTGGCAGGTGAGCCCCCATCCTCACTCCCATGCTGTCCCTGTGCCGTGGTGTCCTCGTCCCGCACCGTTCCCTGGCTCCGTGGCTCTGAATCCTCCTTGTCCCTTCCTTGCAGGGATTCTGTCGCAGCGGATGTTCGTCATGCTGCCCTGCGGAGGGGTGGGGGTAAGTGCTCGTTCCTTGCTCGGGGTGTCTTTGGATGGGGTTGTTCTTTTCTGGCCCCTCTGAGGGGTCTCTCTCGTGGGCCTGAGTGGGGAGGGAGCTCCCAAAGCCATTGGGCTGCGCTCAGCCCCCACCTCTGTGTGTCTGTGGGGTGTCCCGAGAGAGCTCGGAGCCTTGAGATGGTCGGGGTAGAGGCTGGTCTCTGGCCTCCCTGTAAGGAGAATGGACTCAGCCCAAGCAGCAACAGCCTGCATGTGGACACAGGGAAAGTGTCCCAGGCTCCCACAGATGGGAGCAGGACATCATTGTATCAGCTTTCCAGTATCCTTGGGAGGATCAGGCCCTTTTCAGACCCTTCCCCCAGGGAACCCGGCTACCACAAACCCCTTACAGCCACATCTGAGAGCCAGGGCCTTTAGGAGGGAGCAGGATCGTGGGACAGGTGGGATCCCAGCCATGTGCACAGCATCCCACGTCCCAGTGGGACAGCCAGGGTGCAGCGTGGGCTTCCACCAGGGGCATGGACAGTGGCATGGGGACAGCACTTTCCACTTCTCTCCAGACACTTCTGTGGCCTCTCCTCTCAGAGCTTGTTGCCCTGGTTTCTCTCCATTCATTGCGTTCTCCTCTCTTCCTCTCTCCCCCGTCTCTGTCCTTTTCTCTCTCTCTTTCAGGAAGGGTCTCACTCCATGCCTTCCTGCTGCCTCTTCTGGTTCTTCTCCTCTCCTTGCCCCCACTGCTGGGCACCAGCTCTTCTCAGCCTCGTTTACATCCACTTTCCCTGCTCTGCCTCCCCCCCTGCCCTCCTCTCGCCCTGCCTGAAGGCGGGGGCCTGGAGCTGCCCCCTCCGTGGGCAGAGGGGAACCTTTGAGTTGCACACATGGAGTTGATCAGAAGAGACTTGAGTTTTCCGGCTCTGGCTCGGCCCTTGACGCGATCCTGATCAAACCAAGATGTTTGGTTAAACAATAAAATAAGATAAAGAAGGTAACGAGCGTTTTCTCAGTCACTCCTTCCTGCCCCTGGGTGCAGGGTGAGATGTTCCGTGTGCAGAGCTTTCCTGGGGAACGGGGCAAGGAGCTGTTACCCTGACCGCTGTCCCCAGGCAGCCACCACGGAGCCGAGGAGCTCGCCCCACGGTGTGCAAGGCAGCCTGGACTTCATCCTCTGAGCAGGGTGTCTGGCAGAGAGCGTGGGTTCTCCAGCTGAGGTGCCCCGTCCCCATCCCTGTCTGACAGCTCCCTTGCTTGCAGGTGGACAGCGATACCATCTGGAATGAGCTGCACTCCTCCAACGCAGCCCGCTGGGCCGCGGGCAGCGTCACCGAGCTGGCCTTCAAAGTGGCCAGCAGGGAGCTGAAGGTAGGTGGGGGCCGGAGGGGCCCCGAGGTCCCACCAGCAGGCACTGACCATGGGTGGCTTGCTGGGGTGTGATTTTGGGGGCAGCAGTGATGATCTCCTCGTGGATTTATTTTTTTTTTTTGTCCCCAGAATGGTTTTGCTGTGGTGCGGCCGCCCGGACATCACGCGGATCCATCCACTGCCATGTAAGGGATCCATCCCCATCCCAAAGGGGTGGTGTAGAGGAAGCCCCAGAATCCAGGTCAACGCAGTGTTATCACGGGGTGTTAACATTAATTATTCCATATGAATGGCCCCAGGACCCTTCTGTACCCAGACCAAGGGGGGAGGGGAGGCAGAACCCATCCTTTGGTGTGGGGAGGGTGCTCAGGGGGTCAGGGTGCTGACCGGCTGCACCTCCCTCTTTGCAGGGGGTTCTGCTTCTTCAACTCGGTGGCCATTGCCGCCAGGCAGCTGCAGCAGAAAGGGAAACTCAGCAAGATCCTCATTGTGGACTGGGTAAGTTGCTCCTGTCCCCCAGCAGGTTCCCGTGCTTCCCCAGGATATCCCTGCCCTGAGCTGGGGCTAGGCCTGAAAACAGAGAATCGTCCTTGGGGTCTGGCTGCAGGAACGTGGCTGGGACTCCCCTGGCATGTCAGGATGGGGGAATGGGACCAGATCTGGGGACAGGGGAGCCTGAAGCAGGGCAGGGATCCGGGTGCTCTTAGCTCCATTAGGCCGCTGGGCGGCTTCGAGGCTGTAAGCAGGAGCACTCACACCACCCCTCTCTCCCTGTAGGATGTTCACCACGGCAACGGGACCCAGCAGATCTTCTACAGAGACCCCGATGTTCTCTACATCTCTTTGCATCGTCACGATGATGGAAACTTCTTCCCTGGCAGCGGGGCTGCTGACGAGGTAAAAACACGGACAGGCCCCAAGATCCGTGCAGCTCCGCTCTGGGGCAGCCCCTTGCTTCAGTGCTGGGGGCTTTCCTGCAAGCAGGAGACCCTGAGGTGTCCAGTCCCTCCAGCACCCGGCAGAGGTCTCCGTGGAAGCTCATCTCCATTGCTTTGACTTAACGCAGGGTTGGGGTTTCCTGTTCCCAGAGCGTAGGACGTGGTGAAGTGTGGGGCTGCCCGCCCCTCGCTGATGGTTGGGAGGATGGAGAGGGGGATCTGGCCCATGCAGGGGTGGGGAATGAATCCCCACAGGCCGCATCCAGCCCTTCACCATCATCCTTGCCCTCCCACAGGTTGGTGCTGGCCCTGGTGAGGGATTTAATGTCAACGTAGCCTGGACTGGAGGGCTTGACCCCCCCATGGGTGACCCTGAGTATCTGGCGGCTTTCAGGTACTGCTCTCTGCATTTTCCCCCAGCTTCAGGCCGAGCCAGCCCTTGACGCCTCTTACTACTTGTTTTGTTGTTCTTTTTTTCAACCTAACAGGACGGTGGTGATGCCGATTGCGCATGAGTTCTCCCCCGACGTGGTGCTGGTATCGGCTGGCTTCGATGCAGCCGACGGCCACCCACCACCCCTGGGTGGCTACAAAGTCTCTGCTAAATGTAAGGAGGTGCAAGCAGCACCGTGAGCTCTTCCCATTGCCCGGCCGGGCTCTGGAGCTGGCAGCTCCCCATGGAGCACAGGGACAGCTCCGGGTTATTCTGGCACAGCAGAGTGGGGGGTTCTTTCCCCGTTATGTTGGGCAGGGGGGCTGACGACTGCCCCTTGGATTTCCTGGGCAGGTTTTGGCTACATGACGAAGCAGCTGATGAGCCTGGCCGGGGGAGCCATCGTCCTGGCACTGGAAGGCGGCCACGACCTCACGGCCATCTGCGATGCGTCCGAAGCCTGCGTGTCAGCCTTGCTGGGCAACGAGGTGAGAGCTGGGGGTCCCGGGGGGGGGGTGGGGGCCTGTGTCCCAGTGGTGGGGCTTTGGAGAATCTGTGCTCCCTGTCCGGTTGTTGGGACCCGTTGGGTGCACTGGGAATGATGGGAACAGGGTGGAAGTGTGGGTTGTGGCTGTGAGCCCAGCCCTAGGCACAGCTCTCTCCCTTTGACCCCCCTCCCCTCCCCCTGTCTCTTCCCTTTGGCAGCTGGATCCTCTTCCAGAAGAAAGCATGCGGCAGAAGCCCAATGCCAACGCCGTGCGCTCCTTGGAAGCGGTGATCCAGGTCCAGAGTGAGTGTCCTGCAGCCGGGAGGCTGTGTTAGCATGGATGGCCCAAGTGTTGGCATTCCCTCCTCTGTCCAGGGCAAACCACCCAGGGAATGCTGCATGAAGCACCCTGGTGGAACCCTCCACCGTCCTCCTCCTCTCCAGAGGGTGGTGATGCCCCATACGTGCACTCACGTGAGAAGCCACCTGGGCCACCCCCGCCCCAGCACCTGTCCTGATCTTTGCTTCCCCTGCAGGTAAATACTGGGTGGCCGTGCAGCGCTTTGCCTCCAAACTGGGCTGCTCCTTCCTGGAGGCTCAGCACCACGAGGCAGAAGAGGTGGAGACGGTCACGGCCTTGGCCTCCCTCTCGGTGGCTGTGATGGTGGAGAAGAGGTGATGCTCTTCATCGGTCCTGGGATGCGTGGGTGGCCCTCATTCCATGCACCAAGCTCTTGGGGATGCTTGGAGTCACAGGGATGGCAGCTGCTGGGAGCTCTGGGCAGTGCTGGATTTAAAGTGGTCTCAGGGAGTGGGAGGTGGATACTGTGACCGTTTTCTTTGCTGGAGCTCTGGTCCTGTAGCCCTCTCATCCCAGGCAGCAGGACTAGAAGCTGGATGTGCCAGGTGATCCCTCAGTGCTGAAAAGAAGGCGTTGCGTTGGGAACTGCAGGTCTCATCTCACCTACTGTATTTATTCCTCCAGGCCACAAGACGAGCCTATGGAGGAGGAGGAGCCCATGAACCAGTGATGAGCGGTGATGTTCTCTGCTCCCCTGCTTCCAGGACGTGGTTGGACTCTTCCCGAGCCCAGTGCTCGCTCTTCACTCCTGGCTTCCCATTTGCCACTCACTCCCTGAGTCACGGTCCTGAAAGGGGCTGGACCTTTGGCTGCCACCTCTGCGGGGCGTCCAAGAAAGGATGCTCCTGCAGCCACCCAGGAGACGGCCTCCTGCTCGGGACAGATGGAAAACAACCACCTCCCTCGGCACGGCGCGGTGCTGCCACCCTGGACTGTGCCTGCAATCAGTCCCCGACCTTCAGAACCCAAAATGTCTCTTGGGGACGCGCAAGAGGCCACCACCCCTCTGCTGCAGACCTGCCCTTCTCCTGGGATCTTCCTCACGCTTGGGGAACGGGTGGGTGTTGGTATGGATGTTGTGGCCGCGCCATCAGAACTGCACCCGGAGCTCCTCTGCAGTCAGCCGTCCCTTGGGGAAGCAGCCCTGTGTCTTGCTTGAGAGGGACGGGCTCTCCAAGGCCTCCTCAGTGCTCCTCTTCCTCTCCGGTAGGGCACAAGATGGGAGGGAGCGTGCCAGTGCCGTGGGCTGCGACCTCGTGCTGCACGAGAAGCGTTTGGAAAGCGTTGGATGATGCACCCATTGCTTTGCAGCTGGGGAAGAGCAAGGGCCAGAGTGCCCGCAGCGCCCGGGATTGCACCCGTGGGACATCCTAACCACTAGCCAGAGAGCGAAGCCTCTGGGGCCGGGGCTCTGATTTTGCACTATATACATATGAGATGTGCTAATGTGAACCTTACGTACTCTTCTTCCCACGGGAATTTTGGGGAACAAACCCCTCGTCGTGTGGACGTCACCCAGGTGCCTTGAGCCCTTTTCCAGCGACCCGCTGGCCTGAGGATCTGTGTGTCCCTGCAGACCCCGGCTGTCTTCCCCTGTCCCCTTGGAGTAAGTGGCACCTGGTGCCCACCCTCCTCTGGCTGCACCCACTTGGGCTCCCGTTCTCCAGCTGAGATCAGATCGAGTCTTGGTCGCCCTCTGCTTGGAGCTCAGCTCCCCAGGGACCCCCCGAAGTTCCTGTCCCCGTCTGGGTTGTATTGGGATGACAGAGGTGGGGTCAGCCCTCCCCAAACGCTGTGTCCATCCGGATTTGCCTTCTTTCCCCTCTCATCGTACTACAACAGAGCATCCTCACTCCAAGAACCTCATCCTTCCCTGTGTCCCCCCCCCCCCACCCCACCTTGGGCTCTGGGTGTCACAGCTGGAGAGGAGGGGATGGACAGGGTGCAGAGCTCAGGGGGGGCTGCCAGGCTCCATCTGCAGGCACAGGGAGGAAATTTTGTATAAAAAAAAAGGAAAAAAAAGGAAAAAAAAAAACCAAACAAACAGACCTTGGAAGAATAAACATGTATGTGTCTCAAACTGCCCAGAGCTTTGGGGGAGGGTGTGTGTGATGTCTCGGGGCTGGCGATGGGTGTGGGATTCACTGTGCCACTGCGCTCCTATGCACCATGGGTGCCCTCCATGGCAGCTGCTGGCACCGGAGGGGGACAGCACATGGCAGCGGGTTGCAGAGCACCCCCAAATCTCTCCCTGTCTTCCCTGGAGCCCAGCAGGGTGGATGCTGTTCCTCCATCCCAGGGGGCAGGGAGCAGGACCTGCTGCTTCTCCAGCCTTGGGGGTGCGTGAGCGTGTCCCCAAACCAAGGCCGGTGCCACCCCCCAGGCTGACCCTACAACCCCTCACTGCACTGAGCCCCCTGCAGCCCCACTGCCTCCATCCACATCCATCCCCATTTCTTCCCCATGGATCCCTGGTGGACTCGTGCCACATTGGAGCCATTGAGGGCCACCACCATGGGTACAGCCCATGGCGGGCAGAGGGAACGTTGCCTGGGCTTTACCCTGAACCCAAACTCGGTGCCGGGGGTGCCCTATAGCCCAGGCTCCATCTTTGGTGCAGCCACTGGGGGAGGTGCCCCAACAAACAGCCTCCTTCCTCCTCGCTTTGGGATTTCAGCCATCCCTGCGGTGTTATCCGCTTTCCTCCGCCTGTTAGCAGGGCAAGAAACCAAAAGCGGGGGGAGAAAGCTGTAACTCAGCTCACGGATTGGAAACGGGGAACCCTCCCAGCTGCCAGCGGAGCTGCACCGGATCCTGACCTGGACCCCAACCCTTCAACCTTGGCAGGGGCACCCGGAACCGACACCGAAATCCATCGGGTTCGCTGCTGGGGAGCATCCCCACGGTGCTGAGCTCACGCAGGTAAGCCAGCATCCCAGGGACCACAGCCCCAACCTGCTCCTTCCTAATGGCCACAAATGGGGCTGGGGGGTCCCACAATGGACATCTCTGCGCCATCCCCGTGGAAATGTTACAGATGATAGCACAATTTTTAATAATTTTTACAAGGATGCTTTGGAAGCTCCAGTCTCTGCTTAACGAAGAGGTATTCCCCTTCATTTTTAAAGCACGTTTTATTTTTTTTTGTGAAGAAAACGGGGGTATTCCTAAAGGTGGATTCGTTCTCCGCATGGTGCTGCCGATAACGCCACCCGTGGCTGTAATTTTAACAGAATTTTGCCTTTTTGAAGAGCATCCCCATCTTTCCAAGGGCTGCGTTCGGCTCCCGGGCTTGGGGAACCCATTTGTGTTGCGTGTAAAAGCAGAGGGTTCTACTGGAGGAAAAGGTGACATGAGCCCCCTGGCCCCCACCATTGGGTTCCCCGGTGTGCAGGAAAGCTGGGTGGCTGATGGAAAGCCTTCCTGCTGCTTGGAACACACCTCTCCCATTCATCGGGGCTGCACCCTGCCCAGCCTCGCTGCTGTGGGTGACAGAGGCGGCCGAGCACCCACACGTGTGGGTCGGAGTGGGGCGGGCACGTGGCTGCGCCCACGGCTGCGGCGTTTCCTTAGGAAACAAAAAGCTCCAAGCCCGGAGAACTGTCCCGCGTTGGGGAATTGCTTGGCAGGGGATGGCTGCTCGCTCCGGGGCAGCGCAGACCCAGAGTGTTCTCCCCACTGCTGCTCACGAAGCAGAACCACGCGGCTCTTTGCTCCCTGCTCGTCACGGGGCAGCTCACACCTTGCAGAGTTGATGCGCCCGGCTCCGGGCTCGGGTCCCAGCCCCACGCTCTGGGTGGGAGGGGGCTGCCCGGGAGCTGCTGATGGGGGAGGTCGTCGGCTCCCGGGGACCTGCGGGGAGAGGGGGGGGGGGTCAGCCCGAAATCACTGCGGGGTCGTGCAAACCCCGTGGCAGTGGGGGATCCAGCTTTGGTTACCGTCTCCTGCGCGGGTGTTTGGTTTTGCCAGCGTTCCCCAGACCTCGCATGGGAAATGCGCCCGCAGCCGCTCCTGCGAACGGGGTTTGCGCCGCAGCAAATCGCAGCTTTAACCCCAGCACGGCTCCGTGGGAGCGCAGGGAGAAGAAAAAGCAGCTGGGCGTCCCCGTGGGGAGGGCAGCACTGCCCCATGGCGACCCGTCCCCTCTCCAACCCCGTGCCCTGGAGCGGTGACACCAGACGGGACCCCCGTGGGCAGGAGCAGGGCATCCCCTGCAGGGTCATGGTGAGGTCCTGGGGTGGGCAGAGCTCCTTCCTCCCTGCTTTGCTCCCCGCTTTTCTCCTTGCACAGTGGCTGAGCCTTTTAGCTCTGCAGAGGAGCTCGGAGAGGAATAAATCACACCTCCCCCCCCCTCCATCCCATCCCATCCTTGCAGTGTGATGCTTCAGAGCTGGAACTGCAGCACGATGCTGGGCTTGGGGCTGCGTTCAAGGCTGGCAGTGGGGACACAGAGGGAACAACGTCCCCAAAGCACGAGCAGCGAGCAGTCCCGCTGCTCTGAGCTGTGAGGTTATCACTAGGAAATAGGTTGGGACGTGGGCAGGGCTCAGGTGATGGGGTCCAGGGGCTACATTCCAGCACGGAGCACTGGGAACCTCAGAGCTGCCCTCAAACCAATGCACGAGTGCGTCACCACACATAGAAAAGGGCAGGCAACGCAGAGCCCCTCTCCTTAGCGCATCTCCCTCAGCCCCCAGCTGCATTGGGGTGACTGTGGGGATGAAACGCGGGCTCGGTTCAGAGGAATTCCTCGGAGCTAAGTGAACCCAGCTGAGAGGCAGCGAGCGGGATGGGGACGCGGCAGCGCTGCGGTGCGGGCAGGGCTGGCTGTGATTGGAGCGCTGCTTCCCCTTCCACTCACCCTGCCTGGCGATGGCTCCTTCCGACTTCAAAAGAAAGGTGGAAGGATTTTGTTGTTTTTGGTTGTTTTTTTTTTTTTTGCTGGGAAGAAGCTTTTCTAGCAGTGAAACGAATGGCGACCTGTCCCCGTCCTTGCGCCTCTCCCATGGCTCTGAGGAGGACGGTGTCACCCCTTGGGTGACAAACCCGGCTCATTTTGGGCTCCTTGTGGGCTCTGCCCCTTCATGGCACCCGCACGTGGCTGAGGGGCAAAGCTGTCGGCGAGCTGAGCCCTGGGGCTTGGGGTGTGAGATCCCTCCCGTGGGGCAGCAGCTCCTCCCCAAAGCCCCCATGGCTCCGTCCTATAGATGCCCCAGCAATGCCACGCAGGCTCTGCGCTCACAGGAGAGAACTGCAGCCCTTGGAGGAAAAATCCACCCTCTGAGCCCACCCCGTGCTGCCTGCCGGAGCAAGGAGCACGTTCCAGCTCTGGGAACAGCAACCAAACGCTTCTGGAGCAAAGGCACATCCCAAAGCGCAGCCGTGGGCCCTCCTGCACAGCTCCTGGCTGCACACATCCCTTCCCAGCCCTTGGTTTCGCTTTCTGCTTGATGACCACCAGGCAGGCGCCGTGTGCCCTAGGACACCGCTGTGGCATGGGCTGCTGCGCCAGCACTGCCCTCATGCAGCCCCCGCAGCCACGAGTTTGGGCACAGAACTGCTCGGTTTGGGGCTCAGCACGAACCTGGGGCCGTTCCGAGCCGGTGACAGCGTGTCCACGGGCTGACCCATGTCAGGGCTTTGGGGAGTGCTCCGTGAGGACGGAATTTTCCATCCCCATCACGACCAGCGCAGCCGGGGCAATGTGTTTGCAGCCCGGCCCTGCGCACTGGTCTGGGTGGGCAGCGTCCCACATTGGGATCGTGGCTCTTAGCCACCCCAGCAATGGGATCCAATGGGAAACACGATCCCCGGGCACAGATTTCGCAGCATTCGGGCAGTTCCTCGTCCCTTGTGTAGAACCAAACTGGGGTGGATGCTGCGGCTCCATGCAGAGAAGGGCACAGATGAGCCCCACGGTGCCTTCCTGGAACAGACACCGCTTTCAATGCACGCTCTGAACAGAGCTGAACAGGGAACAGAGCTCTCCCCGAGCTCCTTTCATGCCCCGACGCGTTAATACCGTGCGACGAGACGTATTTATAAATAAAAGAAAATGAAACATCCGCCCGGCAGAGCAGGCTCCGAGCGAGAGCAACGGTCCCCAAAGGGAAGATTTATCCAAGGTCTTTCAAGATAGACAATTAAGCGAGGGCGACGCGAGAAAGACGATAAATCCGGGGAGACAAATGAAGGGCACGGAATACCACCCTCCCAGCTCCGCCGGCCTCCCCCCGCCCCCCCCCTCCCCGCTTTCTGCTTCCAGCCTCGCTTTCTCCTCCAGCAGAAAAGAAACCATTTTCATGTGCCGAGAGCCGTGAGCTGGGGGGACTTCAAACACGGTTTTTCTTGCCCGAGGGCTCCATCCCTCTTTCCCCGGATGATGGCTCTCGCTTAACGAGGGCACATCCCCATCCAGCTCCTCCAGCGCCCTTTGATATTTAATAGGCTGACTTCCATTCGCTGCTTTCCATTATAGCATTACGGTCCCGTTGCAAGCGCCGGGTTAATTCACCTATGGGAGAGGGCGAATGAAGGCTCCCCAGCGCCGGCACCGCTCCCCTCTTTTTATTCTTTGCTCTGCAAATCCTCCTCCCGTCACCCAGCCCGAGCGGCAGCCGCTAATTGGCAGCGAGTGCTGCTGCAGGTTGGCACAAAGCGGGCTGTTATCCATGCAGCACGAGGATGCTCTGCCTGCAGGCGAGCTGCGGGGCCGCCGGGGATGGATGCTAAGGGTGGGCGATGAGCGCGCCCAGGGCACCACGCGAGGGATTTCATGGGGAGGATTTTCTCTTTGAAAGGTCTTTAGGATCGCTGAAGGTCTTTCATTCCTCTGTTTATCGTGGGAGCATCGGTCCTGCCAAGCACTCGGCTCAAATGTAGAGGTCTGGAAGTCAGTGGCTGCACCCTGCGCTGCCCACCAGCCCACACTGCAACCAGTGGGAGGGGACCCTCAGCAAAAAGCCCCAAAGTCCTCAAGGGAAGAGCTCAGGGCATTGAGAAGGTGCTCCTCAGCATGGGCTCCTCCTGCAGCTCTCCACGCTCCGGTCACGTTTCCATCTCTCTTGTGAGCAAAGAGGGGCAGAGCTGCGCTGTGCAGCCCCTCGGCATCAGCTGCATCCTCTGGTACTTGGGGGCGGCATCCCAGAGCCCCACATTTGGGACCTCGTGCCGGGGATTCCCCCAGGACGGGGAGCAAGGGTTCATTCGTGAAACGAAATCCCGACGGGAGCACTCTCCGTCTTCAGCCGCCGTTTGCGCCTCCGTCCCCGGAGCTGCCCTGAAATTGGGACTGTTCAGCAGCAGGACTCACCCAGGGTCCCTGCCTGGGCATCGCTGGGGCCGCTTCCCAGCCTGGCAATGTCTCAGCAGGGACAGTTCTCCCCCTTTCCCTCTCCGTCCGCTCTTTCAAGATGTGAGGATGAGGCAAAGAGGAGGACTTTGCCCTCCAGCTTCCCCCAGTTGCACCCTAAAGACAAAGGCAATGGGAACCGATGGCACTCAGTGACACGGACAGAGATCCCACGGGCACCACATTCTGTGCTTAGGAATGGGGCCGTGCATCATTTCAATCCCCTTTTCTGGCCCTTCATGGCCATAACGCAGCCATAGCTTTGGGCACAGCTCTGCCAATTCATATTGCAGCTCCAATAAGGCCAACCAGGAGAAGTGGCACCTAAGGAGGGTGCACTGGAGAGACCAAGAAAAGAAAAAGAATTTTTTTTCCAATGGGTGGCCAAGAAGATGGAGTCCCTGCTCCTCTTCCAGTTGGCTTCCCCAAGCACCGGGTGGGCTCTGACCCCAGCACCAGAGCTGGGATCCAGAAATGCCGAAGGAAAACCCAATCCTGCTTTAGGGATAGCAGAGACCAGGATGCTGAGACCCAGCGGGACGAGCCGGGTTTGTTGCAGCACGCGGAGCACGGAGGGGAGCGGGCTGGGAGATGTACAGCGGGATGCGGGATGCAGGACGCGGGATGCGGGAGCAAAGGACGTGCATGCTGCACCCTCGCCATACGTACCCCGGCTCAGTGGGACGCGGACATGGACCAAGCCCCTTCCATCCTCCAGACGGAGAAGGCGTAGCTGAGCCTCTCGTGGGCCAGGTAGTTGCAGCTGGCGATCTTGTGGTCCAGCTCATCGCTCTGCAGCACCTGGTACAAGAAGTCTATGTAGCGCGCCGCCAGCTTGAGGGTCTGGATCTTGCTCAGCTTGTCGGAGGGCAGCGTGGGGATGATTTTCCGCAGCTCCGCGAAGGCGTCGTTGAGCGACTGGGTCCTCTGGCGCTCCCGCACGTTGGCGATCACCCGCTGCGTGTGCACGTCCTCGAAGGACGGCGGCACCGGGCTGCGCTTGCTGCGCTTGCCCTGCGGCGAGGCGGCTCCGCCGTCCTCCAACGCTTTGCCCGCTTGGCTTCGCTTGCGGAGGCATTTCTTGTGCAGCCGCTCGCCTTCCTCCTCGCTGGTGACCAGGCTGCCTTCGGGAGATTCCGGGCACATGTTTTCCTCCTTCATCTCCTTGCCGGCCACCAGCTGTTGGGACCCAGGAGCCTTTCCCGGCGCGCTCTCACGTTGCGCGGGGCATCGGCGGAGGCAGCGCCGAGCATCCGTCCTTCGGCCTCACCAAACTCCTCCAGAGCCCCGCCGAGCCCTCCAAGGAGCTCCGTTGATTTTTCCTTTGGGCGACGGAGAGGAGGGCGTTCGGATAACTTTGGGGAAAGGCTTTTGCTGATAGGGCGAGGAGGAGCGGGGGCGGACCAGGCGCAGACCAATGCAGCGGTGCAAGGTAACGCAAACAGCAGTGGAGCTTATGGGTTCCAGATTTCCTCCCTCCCTCCTCCACCGACACCCCCAAGCCCTCCGGCACAGATGCTCCTGCCTGCTGCCCGGACGTCAAGGGTCGTCGCCTATGCCAACGTGAACACCGGCCATGGAGGTCAAGGGAGGCCGATTTGGTTTTAGTCTTAACTTTGAGACCCTACAAAAGCCCACCAGAAGTTTTCATCCGTCCAGCATGGAAGCGAAGACTTTCGTCCATGATGTGGTCCAGTGGAAGCATGGAGCAATGGATGCCCCGATGAGCAATGAGGGATGTGCTCTTCGCCCAATGGGAGACGTGGCACTGGTGGGCATCCATTGCTCTTGAGAAATAGCATCGCTCAAAATGGGTTTGAGGTTGCACCCACCCACCCATCCGCCCACTCACCCACCCGTTTCTCTTCCCCTATCTGCAGTTCTAGGCGTCCTGTGTAGCCCCCGTGATATGGATGTGACACGATGCCCATCCTGCTCCGCATCCCTCTGAAATAAGTGCTGACTTGGGAGAGGACAGCGTCTTTGCATGCACCCAACTGAGCCTTGAGGAGCCTCCAGCAGCATCTCCCCACCGACCCTGTACCCCACAGGGCACCTGGCCTGGAGCTGAGCTTGGGTTTCTGTGCACACCGTGGGGCAGGGAGGAGACAACGTGACGACGTGGTTAAAGCCCTCAGCCAGCTCTGCTCGTGCATGGGCCCCACCACGGAGAGTGAGAGGAGAGCAAGATCTATAGGGTCAGCGAGGTGACAGCGGAGTGAAACGTGGGGATTTGTGGCTTGCTGAGCTCAGCCTTGTGTTGCTGAGTCGTAAATCCCCTTCTGAAGACACCAGGCTCCCTCCTTGGCTTCATTGCCCGCTGCTTTTGGCAGCTATCGCAGGTAGGGAGGGCGTGATAGGTCCAGACCCTGTTCCTGGCTGGATCCACAACCAGTTCAGCTCCTGATTTCCAGGGGAAATCACATTCTACTGGGAGTGGGAGTGGGCATCCCCACCACGTTCGCGCATGGAATCATGGAGTCATTAACTTGGGAAGGTCCTCCAAGGCCAACAATCCAACCCCAACCCACCCCCACCACGCACACGAACCCTCCCCCCCCAAGTGCCACATCTCCCCGTTTCTCGAGCACCTCCAACGCGTCGGCTCAAGGAAGGTACACACATCTGCAGAAGGAAACCTCAGTTCATTCTGCCCATGCACACATGCCCAAACCCAGCAGCCCTCGCAGCATCCCCTTGGCTTCCCAATGATCCCCCACCAAAATCCTGCCTTCCCCCCCCCGATACAAGCACCGCGGGGATGCTTTTCTCTTATTTAAGGGCTTTTCACATCCTTCCACAAATTTCTTCCCTCCCCCTCCCCTCCCCCAAAAAAAAACCCTTTGAATGGGAGCCAGCAGATCGCAGTGAGGCCGATGAGGAGCGGTTGATGGGATGGAGCCCAGTGGCTTTGCTTGGCAGCTTCAACGCGCTGCTCACACGCGAGGCGTCGTCAACGAGAGCGGCCAATATCGGCTGTTCCTCATGCGGGAAGACAATAGATCACAGGGGCCTGGGAAAGCGAGAGAAAACAAAGGGCGAGAGAAAAATCCCCCCCCCTGGGGAAGGGGAGAATTCAGGCAGATCCCGGCCCCTCTGATCCCGCGCTTGGAGGAACGGGCTGAGCTCCGCGGGAACGGGACGGCGGCCAATTGACGCCAGCTGGGGCACGGGCTCGTGCCTGGCTTTTGTTTGTTAATTTATTTTTTAATTAATACTTTTTTTTCTTTTTTTTCTTTTTTTCTTTCTTTCCCGAAAAGAAGAAGTTCAATTCCGTTTCCATCCCCTGCCGGAGCTCCGGGGCTGTCGCCGATATCCCTGAGCGAACGGGTATCGATGGGCTTGGATCCCTGCTCCCTGGGGCTTTGTCACCCACGATTGGATGCTTGGTTTGGGGAGCGTGGGTTTCTTTTTTTTTCCCCTCGACATTTCAATTCGTTCTTTTCGGGGCGCGTTGCTGGAAGAGCAACGGGTAGGAAGCGTCCATGGGAAGGCCACGCGTTGCCAAAACGGTTTCGAGAAGTTTTGGGTTTTCTTTCCAGCTCCCTGGGGGGGTGGGGGGTGGACGGATCAGGAAAAAAATTCAGACCTTAAAAATGCAGGGAGGAAAAAAGAAAAAGAAGCCTGGGTCGTTGGGTTCAGCGAGGTGCCACCCGATGGGATGAAGGGTTGGGTTTCTCACCGAGTCCCAGCCCCCTGCCCCTGCCCACCTCCCCCTGGTCCCATCCATTCCCACTTGGGGGGCAGGATGTGGATGTCCTGGGGTTGGGTTGCTGGGGTTGTGGGAAATGCTCGGCACTTTGGGAAGAAAGAGGTGAAAAGAGGGAAGAAAGAAATGGCACCAAATGAGGCAACTGAGCCGAGGTTTCCTTAGAGAGGGGCTGGGGTGTTCCCTATAAGCACCTCTTCCTCAGCCCGAGCCGATTTCTGCCTCTAGGTGCCTGCAGATGGAAGAGCCATAGAATGACAGAATAGGTTGGGTTGGAAGGGTCCTTGAAGAACATAGAACCATAGGATGGTTGGGTTGGAAGGGTCCTTGAAGGTCATAGAACCATGGGATGGTTGGGTT
>NC_034437.1:459154-460796 GCF_002078875.1 Numida meleagris
TCCTTGAAGGTCATAGAACCATGGGATGGTTGGGTTGGAAGGGTCCTTGAAGAACATAGAACCATAGGATGGTTGGGTTGGAAGGGTCCTTGAAGAACATAGAACCATAGGATGCTTGGGTTGGAAGGGTCCTGGAAGATCATAGTATCTCTGGGTCCACCTCCCGGTGTCCCATCCATGGGGCCCACCACCCTGTTATCTCCAATATAAAATACTGCTTGCAATTTGCTCCTTCCTCCCCAGGGAACGTCGCGTCTTTTGGCTTTTCTGAGCACCGCCAGCTGCACGGAGCACGAAGGAGCATCCACGGGCCGGCTCGCTGGGTGCACGCGTGGCGACGAGGAGCTGGGTATGGAGCTGATGCTCCTCGCTGTGAGCACCAAGAAGAATCCTGCACGCCCGAGCTCCGAACCCGTGACCCTGCCCCTCACCCAGGGCAGCATCCTGACCCGATGGCGCAGAGCAGGGGGTGCTCAACACGAGAAGAGCGGGGATGGGAGAGGACACGTGCGGCTGAGCGCAAACCCAGGGGGGGGTTAAGAACGGCCCCTGCCCGCCCCGCGCCGCTCAACCTGCAGCCGGGATAACGCGCTCCATGTGTGAGCCCACGGCTCCGCTTTGATGGCGCCTGCAAACAATTCCGGGCACGGAATCAGAGGCTGAGCCTCCATGGTGAGGGTCTGGGTTTTTTTTTTTTGGTGTTGAGTTCTATTATTATTATATGTATATATATATATTTTTTTTTTTTTATTTTTTTTTTGCAGGCTCCTTTTCCTTTGTCAGAGAGGCTGACAACGATCTCCATTTTCACCCTGGGTGAAACAAATAAATAAAATAAAATAAAATAAAATAATAAAAATAATAGAATAGAATAGAATAGAATAGAATAGAATAGAATAGAATAGAATAGAATAGAATGAAATAGAATAAAATGAAATAGAATAAAATAAAAAGAATAGAATAAAATAGAATAATAAAGTAAAAATATAATATAATAAAATAATATAAAATAAAATAGAATAAAATAATAAAATAAAAATAAAATAAAACACAATAAAATAAAATAAAATAATAAAAATAAAATAAAACACAATAAAATAAAATAAAATAATAGAATAGAATAAATAAAATAAAAAATGAAATAGAGTAAAATAAAAAGACTAAAATAAAATAATAAAATAATAAAAGATACGAAATAAAGAATAAAAAGAAATAAAATAAAAAAAGAAAAAGAAAAAGAAATAAAATAAAACGAAGTAGAATAAAATGAAATAGAGTAAAACAAAAAGGCTAAAATAAAATAATAAAATAAAAAAGAAATAAAAGAAAAAAGAAGCAAAATAAAAAAGAAAAAGAAATAAAATGAAAAGAAATAAAATAAAAAGAAATAAAATAAAATAAAAAAGAAGCAAAAGAAAAAAGAAAAAAGAAAACAATAAAATAAAATAAATAGAAAAATGACATGAAATGACATGAAATGACATGAAATGACATGAAATGACACGACATGACATGAAATAAAATAAAAATAATAAAACAAAACAAAAATAAAATAAAATAAAATAAAATAAAATAAAATAAAATAAAATAAAATAAAATAAAATAAAATAAAATAAAATAAAATAAAATAAAATAAAAGGAG
>NC_034437.1:462036-466991 GCF_002078875.1 Numida meleagris
TTCTTCTTTTCCTCTTTCTTCTTCTTTTCCTCTTTCTTCTTCTTTTCCTCTTTCTTCTTCTTTTCCTCTTTCTTCTTCTTTTCCTCTTTCTTCTTTTTCTTCTTTTTTCTTTTTCTTGTTTCTTCTTTCTTTTTTCTCTTTTTTCTTTTTTCTCCTCTTCTTTTTCTCTTCTTTTTCTCTTTTCTTCTTTTTCTTCTTTTTCCTATTTTTTTCTTTTTCCTCTTTCTTTTTTCGTTTTTCCTCTTTTTTCTTTTCTCTCCTCTTTTCTTCTTTTTCTTCATTTTTTCCCTTTTTTCTTCTTTCTCTTCTTTTTTCCTTCTTTTTCCTTTCTATTTCTTCTTTTACCTCCTCTTTTCTTCATATTTTTTCTACTTCTTTTTCATTTTTTCTTTTCCTTTCTTTTGCTCCTTCTCCTTCTTCCTTTTTCTCCTCCTCCCCTCAGTTTCCTTCCAGCCACCACAGCAGCACATCTCCATGCTCCAGGCCCTGCAAACTTCACCTCTTTGGCAAATGCTTCCTGGCCGGGAGCAAACACCACTAAACCCTTCAGCTCCTTGCCTTGGCTTTAGTTTTTCGGGTGGTGGCATGGAGCTCCATCCCAGTGCTCCCAGTAGGCAGCCAGCCCCAGGCTTGCCCCAGGACTGGAGGTTGGTGACTCATGGAGCGCAGACCCCGACAGCAGGGGCAGGAGCATGGTTGCATCCCGCTGTGCACGGCAGTGAGTCACTTCCAGCAGGAGATGCTGTGGGATGCAAAGCAGAGGGCTGGTTGTCTCCTGCTCGTAGGGAGCGTCGTGGCTTCATCCTGTCTGAATGTGCACACGCTGCCTGCTCCCTGCTCCGGGCTGCTCTACCTACAAAGGAACAGGCAAAGCTCCTCTCGCAGATACCAGCCCACAAAACTGAGTTTCTGGAGCTTCTCCTTGCAGGGCTCCATCCCAGCCCCATTGGTTCCCATCCCTTGGTTCATGCCCAGCTCTCACAGCATCCACCTCCTGCACCCCTCAGCTCTTTGCTCACCCGTCCTTCACACTCCTTTTCCCTGTTGTTCCGTGCACTCTGTCACCACGCTGGCCCTCCCCTCCCCCACCATCCTAAAAAATCCCAACAAAGCCAATAAGAAGTCAATCCTCTTTTCTCCACCGTGCACAGAACCAGGTCTCCTGCTCCCAAAGGAACAGGGCTGAGGTGAAGACGTGTCTGTGCGTGCGTGCAGTGACCTCTGCCTGCACACAGCTCCAAACCACCCCGACCCCCACCCATCCCCATGCAGAAATCCACCCCGTCCTTCTGCGTCAGCTCCGACGTCTGTGGGAAAGCAAAGCAGTTTAGCAACGAGGCCGGCATTTATGGGAGGATTTGCTTCATCTGTTTCTGGAAAAAGCTGAGCAATAGATAAGGTGCTGGAAGGGCAGGGAGTGAAACTGCCCCGGGATGTTCCCTTTGGAAGTTGGAAGCGGGAGTGAGGATAATGAAGGGAAGTCGTGTTTCTCCCTTCCCAATGGCAAGCAGAGCTGGATAGGACCCATCCAGGGAAGAGAAAAAGGAAGGCACCAACGAACCTGCGTGGTGTATTACAGCTTTCCTCAGGCTGTTATCTCAAAGCCTACCAGCGGGAGAAGGCCGCAAAGCACAGAGCAGACAGACAGTCGGGTGACGGCGATGATGCACGTCCCAAAGAACGCCAAGTTATTTTTATATGAGCAACTTTGCAGGCGCTCACAGCTGACTCAGTGCTCGGCATCTCCTCCCTTCGAGCTCTGGGCCAAACTGGGGCTGCGCCAGCCCCAGAGGTGGAGAAAGGGTCCTGGGTCTTCTCCACGGCCCATTTGGGGTGGTATCTTAGCTCGGGTTGGGGTGGGATGGGAGAGGATGGGGTGGACTTCCTCCCACCGCCACGTGGGCATCTGCCTCCAGCATTTTATGGTCAGCAAATGGGATGGAACGAAGAGGAAGAGTTGGTGGGAGAGGGGGTCAGTGAGCGGTGGGGTAGAGGGCTGCAGGGCGAGGACCCTTCCCCACCCCACCGACACCAGGAGACACGAATTGGGCTCTATGATCCCTATGGGTCCCTTCCAGATTGGGAGATTCTATGACTCCGTGACACTTCTCTGCCCTTGAGAACGTAACTCCATCCCTACAACCCATGTAAAACACCTTTGCCCTCGCCACAGCCCTCGGGCAGAAAGACCAGAAAACTCCAACAACTCCAAAAACCCAAACCCTGAAGGCATCACCCAGCGAAGGGCAGCTGCTCCATCCCCATCCCAGTAACATTCCTCTTGGGGAAGAAGAGGCCGTAGAAACTCCAAGCAGCCCGGAGATGCCTGGCGTGGTCCCACTGCGCTCCATCCCATGGATGTCCCCACTCCCGGTGATGGGGCCGGGGCAGGGTGGGCTGTGAGATCGCGGCCCCGTTTGGGCACCTCGGAGGGCAGAGCTCCGTGGGGCTGCCCCCCACCCCCTGCTCCCTCCCATCCCGCTCCCAGCCCCAGCAGCAGATGTGGGAGGGCCCCGCGAGCCTTCAAAGCTCGGTCTGCGGGGGGAGACGAAAGGGCCGCTTCCACTCCTGGCCCGAGATGAAAGGAAACGTTCCCCTCCGCGCCTGGAACGAGTTCTGGTGCTTTGGAGCTGGGGCTGAGGCCCATTTCCTGAGCACCATGGCGAGGAGCTTTCATTTGCACGGGGACTTTGCTGATGGGAGCAGATGGCCGAGATGTCAGCGTGTCCCTGTCCCCAAGGGCAGGGGACGCAGCGATGGGGATGCTCTCACCCGCACCCTCCCCATGCTGCCAACATGCTCAGCCAGGGAGTGACAAAACCCGTTGTCACCACCCCCGGGGTGACACCGTCCCTTGGGGGGTAGGTGACAAAGGGGACCCCGAGGACACAGAGGGGAGATGCCAGATCCTGCACCCAGCCCAGCGCTGGGGAGCGGCCGCTGGGGCCGATGCGAGCGACAGATTTTCCTCATTTTGTCGGAGGAAATTCTATTCCGATTAAAACCCGTTTGATCTCGGAGGAGGAACGGGGGGGGCGAGGGGGGAAGGGGGGGGAAGGGTTGGGTTTCTCTCCAATTGTTGGGTTTTATTGGGCTAACGCATCAGCTAAAAGCTTCCAAGCAAGATTTAAAGGAGGGAACGGCGAGGGCACGGGCGGCGCAATCTGGAGATGGCTTCATGGGGTTGATTAAAACAAGGGATGCAGAACGGGGAGAGAAGGGATCACCCAGCATCCAACCCGAGCTGAGCAGAGCTCGGGGGCAGTGGGTGCCACGCAGCCCCCCCCCCCAGCCCTGACCAACCTCTTTGCTGCAGTTGAAACCCATTCCTTCTTTTCCCATCTGTCCTGGATAGGAAGAACAGATTGCTCCCCTTCCCTTCAGTCAGACCCCGACATGGTGGGCTCCTCTGGATGCCTTCTCCAGGCCGATTCCAAAGTCCCATTTGGGGTCACCCACTGCGACCTTCCAGCAATGCCATCCTTGCAGCTCGGCCATCCCCGCTGCTCCCTGCAGGGCTCTCTGACGGGTGCAGCCCTATGGGGTTGAGCGGAGATGGACAAAGCTCTGGGAGGAAGAGCTGCGACGTGGGGTCACGGGTTGGAGATGCTCATCCCAAGGGATGAGTCCACCAGCAAGGAGCTGTCCTCCATCCTTCCCTTCCCCCCCATCACCTGAAACCAGAGCTTTGTGCCGAAGGGAGGGGGTCCTGCAGCACGAGGCGCATTAGGAATGTGGGCATCCCAAGGAGGTTTCCTTTCAGTCCTGGATTTTCGGAGGGTCGGGGGCTTGCAGTCAATGGATCATCTCCCAAAGGAGCCCACCACGTAATGCAGCCTGCAGCGGGGAGCGCTCGCTGGCAGGGGCTACGTGGGGTGGATGGCTGAAGGGCAAAGCTTTCCCTGGGAAACTGCTGCTGGTTTTTTCTCAACGGGAAGGGAAAAACCTCTTCTCCGAAACATTGAATGCATGGGCAGAAAGGGAAAGAATTACAGAACCCCCCCCCCCCCCGCCCCTTTATTTCTGTAGGGATGAGTTCAGAACTGCCCTGAGTGGGATCAGAGCTGGTTGAGGATGCCCAACCAGAAAATCCTACAGCGGTTGGACGTGGGCATTGCCCCAAAGCAATCCATTGGGTGAGGAGGAGGGGGAGCTCACGGGGCTGAAGGTGAAGCACCAGCCCCCATCCCAGCAGCCCCCATGGGTAATAAATACCGGGGGTCGGGGTGGGGGCAATGAAAGCAATGGGGGAACGCTGGTAAATACGGAGCTTTCATTGCCTGGGGGGCGAGGAAGGCAACGAGCGTGACCTGAGGGCTGGGAGGAAATCTGGAAGGGAGAAGCAATCAAAGCCGGGGGGATAATTGGATCAGAACGGCGCGGAGCCGGCGCACCTTGGGCTCCCTCGATAATGGTCTTTGATCAGAAATTGTTTTCCCAACGGAGGCCACGCGGTGGATCTCCTCTGCCTGGAGTTCATTAACACGCTCGACGAGTCGCTCCGGAGGAACGGGCTCGTTAAAGAGGAGGGGAAATGGGAGCGGGGAGGGGGCGAAGGGGACGCGGGGAAAGAGGGGACGTCCCCGGTGGGCTGGGTGGGGGCAGCCCTCGTGCCAAGCCTTCCCCAGGGTGCAAAAACCAAATTAAAAAATAAATAAGAATAATTTTTTTAAAAAAAAGGCAAAACAGATTCGGAGAACTCGGAAAGGAGGAATAGGGCGCAGCTCCCCGAGCCCACCGCGATGCTCATCAGCCCCTTCCCCCACCCCCCCTCCTCGGGCTCCATCGTCCTCCCTGGGGAGGAAGGGATCTTTTTTTGGAGGGCCGGTTTTCAGCTTTGGGACCCAGCGATTTTTTTCCATGATGATTCCCAGAATGAGCCCTCCCCACACGGCCTTCAAAGCACCGAGCTGGGGCAGCAGACCCCAAGCCCCAGCGCCAACAGCGGGGACCCC
>NC_034437.1:471404-474834 GCF_002078875.1 Numida meleagris
GGGGGGGGGGATGGCACCCGGACAGCAAACCCACGGCAGTGTTGTGTTGGAGAGAGGTGAGAGCTGGGTTAGGGGAACCTATGCTAAAACCACTCGCAGCTTCCACCCTGGGTGGCACGGCCGGGGGCAGAGATCAATACTGCACCTCACCCAGAGGGCAGGCAGCCCCACGCCGGCAGCGAGGGAGAGTTTAGGACTTAAAAGCCTGAGCTTGAAGCTCCTGAGCGTGTTCCACACGTGTGTTATTCGTCTGCCTCCTGGGACACCTGGTTTTAGGGACTTCCAGCCAGCTCCCCCTGGAAAAGCTGCCCCGTTCCCCTGCTGGATGCGTTGACCCAAGGGTGTTCCTTGCTCTCAGCTGGGCCAGCAGGACCACAGCACATAAAAGGCAAATCCTGGACGATGGGGGGTGCTGGGAGCTCCCTTCCCTTCCTCTTTTGGGGAGCAGAGAGGTGCAATAAGGAGCTGGCTTTCCCACAGCAGGGCCCTTTGCTAGGCACACCTGAAGCAGGCTGGCAGCTCCCTCCCTCAGGGGCTGCATCCTCAAGGTGTTAACACACAGCCCCCCCCCTCACCTCGCCCCAATCCACGTGAAACCCAGGGACCTCAGGGCAATGATGGATGCAGGCCTGCTGCCTGGGAGCAGACAGGGTCACTACCAGAGACGGGAAAGTTACAGAAGGAACAGATGGACAGCGTTAGCCAAACTTTAAATGGTCGAGTAAAAGCAATTAGGGAAAAAAAAAAAACCAAAACCCTCCTGCAGACAGACAAACCAAGCAGCACTGGGTGGCTTCCTCCTCTGCCTCCTGCACACCCCCGTGCATGGACCAGGCCTCTGGGGGGGCAGCTGAGACATCCAGCACCTTCAGACAGGAGCCGAGTTCCGAGCGTCAGAAGTCACTGAGGATGCTGATGTCTGCAAACTCGTTGCGGTACCGGTAGGCGTACAAGCTGAGCAGGAAGGCCCATTTCAAAGAGATGAAGCTCCAGACACACGACAGGTAGTAGCTCCTGGGATCAGTCAGGGCTAGGAGAGAAAAGGGGACAGACACGTTTCAAAATCCCGTTCATCCCCCGTACGGTCTGGACTGGAAGAATCCACCTCAACCCCAAGGGAAAACACACACAGAAACACAGCCCCCCCCCCCAAAAAACACCCAAACTTTCTGCCTTTAATCTGCTGCCCAGCAGATGCTGGGAGTAATGACACGAGCTCTCTTATGACAGCGTTAAAGCAGCAGGAAGCTTCGTGTGCTGACCAAGCCCAGGAGGCTGGCGGTGAGGTTTCCAAACCCTCACCCACCTCCTTTATGAGGGCTGGAGAGGCCGTGTTTGAGAGCACAACCCCTGGCTGGTCGTAGAGGTTAAGCAAATTCCGGTTTCTATAAGGAGGCAAAACTGGAAGACGCCGACTGCCCGCGGCACGACGAGCTCTGCCAAGGCAGACGCTGAGTGCAGGAAGATGGGAGCTGCCCCAGGGGAGCGGGACCCGCCAGGGAACAGAGCTGCTCCCGTGGCACCAGCAGAGCACAGAGGGAAACTGAAAGGCAATGGCATTCCTGCAGCCCCTCCCCAGAAGCCCCCCGGCACCTCCCAGGCTCCAGCCCCAGCTCTGCTCTCTGCTCCTCCGGCCCCAACCTCAGCTGCTGGTGCCTCCCACCGGGCGCTTTCTGCCGGCCGAGTACTCACACTGGTGCTGGGTGATGGCCAGGACGAGGAAGGTGCAGAATCCAACCACGGAGAGAGCTGAGAAGAGGATCCCGATGAAGAGGAAGAACCTCAGCCCTTTTAACCAGGTCCTCCAGTAATCCTGCACATACATCACATGCGTGATTAGGGCCCAGAGCGCCAGAACACCTGCTCGACCAGACAGCAAGGGCAGTCAGTACAACGCCATCAGCAAACACAGCAGCAGCACCACCCCGACCTCGTGGCTGCACCCACCCCACCCCCCCCAACACGAGTGACCCAGAGCTAACAGCAGCTCCCACGTTTATGGTGCTCCAGGAGCCACGTGGGAAGGAGGCTTTGAGGTGGGAGCTTTCCCAGCGTGGCTTTTCAATGCCCCCAGCCCTGGCACCAGGAACACCCGAGCCCCCAGTCTGCTCTGCCAGCTGCTCCCAGCACGCCCCGTTTGCTGCACAGCCCTTTGCTTGCAGAACAAACACTTCCCCACGCACTGAAGGCCAAGGGTTGCAGCGAGGTGAGGGCCACGGCCGCAGTGCAGTGCAGGGAAACCCACGGCCACGGTTAGAATGGGCGAGCTGAGCTCAGGGTGCTCCCAATTAGCACAGAGCCTTGCTGCCTGCTCTGTGATTATCCGTGCTTTCGGGAAACTGGGCAGAAACGTCTGCTTCTCCACCTCATCCTGCAGGGCTGCAGCCGTCAGGCAGCGGCTGCGTGACGAGCACGACCCAATTCCTCAATGCACGAGCAAAGGAGCTCCCAGGAAAAAGACCAAACCCCCAACACCAGCCTTGGATCGGCCCCGTTTCCAAAAGGCAGGGACATTTCTGCTGGTGTTTCTGGCAGGGAAGGGGTGCAGCTCCCAGCTGATGTGCACCTACGGGTCCCACGCGGGGCAATGCACGCTCACCCAGTGCTTCAAGTGGATTCAACCCAGCCCCGGGCCTGGATTACACAAGCAGAGGAAATATCTGAGCACGCAGAGTTGGTTCTTATGGATGGATTGATGGAAAGGTCAAACGCTGCACGGCTCTATGGGAGCAGTGCAAGGCACTCGCCGGGCTCGGGTGCCCTTTCCATCCCCACGTTTCCCTTGTCTAAAGGGAGGAAATGGGAGAGGAGAAAGGGGAGCATCCACGCCACAGCTGCCAGCAGCTTCTGATAGAAAGACGACGCGTCCTTCCCTGCTCTGACTCTCCAAATTGCCACTTTTTCACCCAAATTGAAAGCAAACTGAGAGCAGGAGATCAGCAGAGTAAGAAAACACCCCGAGCCCTCCGAGCCGGGCTGCTGCTGCCCCCCAGCACGCCCAGCAAGGAGCAGGGTTGTCCCCTGCTGAAGTCACAGCACCAAGCCCGGCTCCATCCTGCCCTTCTGCCACCCCGAAATCTGCTGCCGCTTTGCAGCTCTCCTTCCAGGAACAGCAGGGGAAGAAATGGCAACCAGACCCCAAGGACAACAGAGCTGCTGCAATGCCAGCCTGCCTCCGTGCCCCGCGGGGACGCTCCGAGCTTGGAAACCCGGTGGTGTTTTTTTTATCTTGCTGGGGTCTCGGATGGAGCGGAGCGGGTTGAAACGCCCTGCGCAGCGAGCCCGAATGCAGGCGGTTGGCTGGGGGTGATAAAAGCCAACCTGCAGGAGATAAAAGCCACGGCAGCGAGAGCAAAAGCGCTCAGGGTACGCTGACGTCGCAAGCGTGAAGCGCTCCAGCTCTTTCTGCCATCCCTCGGCTCCGTCGTGC
>NC_034437.1:475103-479991 GCF_002078875.1 Numida meleagris
CCCCGAAGGAGAGAAGCTTGCTGACAGCATCGTGGCACTCAGGGTTGGCTCACGGGGCCCTGAAGCACGGGGAATCCTTTCACCCGGAGCTAGGCCAGCAAAAAGCCCGCTGCCACGTGAAGGAGAGGGGAAGGAGCCTCGTCCAGCTCCGGCCGCGTGATTCCGTCCCCATCCCCAGGGGCACTCGGGTTCTCCAGGGAAGCTCTGGAGCTGGCAGAGCACGAGGTGTCTTCCCTTTTTAATTCTTCCCCCTCCCTCCCCCTCCTGTTTTCTTCTCTAAGCTGGCAGGGAAACGTTCCAAGCAGTTCAACGAGCTGCCCGAATCAGCACCCACGCGGAGGGGCGAGAGGAAAAAAAAAGGAAAAGCCCCGGAACAAAAAGTCTGCAGGTTCAACCCGGTCCCACCGCCGGCATCGCCACTCCAAAAATCATCATTCTGAACCATATTTTTTGCTGGAATCGGAAATAAAAGCTCGGTCGTTTCATATCTGGAGCCAGCACCTTCCTTGTTCAGCTTCTCCTGTTTGCCTCAAACCCCCCCCCGAATTCTCTCCTCCTCCGTGGCATCGCGTGCTGAGTTGGTGCAGAGGGAAGAGCAGGAGCTGCAGCCGTGGAGATGTCAGCTCCCCATGGCAGCACCTGCTGGGAAGAGCACCAGGAGCTCCTGCCCTTTCAGAGCAATGTTCCCCTGGGGGGGATTTTACCCCGCTGCTCCGTGCCTGGACCCAGAGCTGCTGAACTAAACACAATGGAGGGATTTCCGACCCGGAACGAACGGCGAAGGCGAACGAAATGAAAAGCCCGGAGCACACAAAGCTCCAGGAAAAGGAAACGGCCCAACAACCACCAGCACCTCCTGAACAACAACGGGGACGGGCTGCTTTTCCTTCCAATGGCCGTGAGCAGGGATTCCGAGCCGACTTTAACTCGTATTTGACATCCAGAAGGCAAATTCACAGCCGGACCGAGCCCAGGCTGCAGCAAGACGCCGAGATGCAAAGATTTTGGGGAGCCCACCCGAGAGCTTGGCAACTTGCACCATCCCCAAGCGGGCGAACAGAAAACCAAGGGGCTTCCTCACGGCTCCCTGCACGGCAAGGAGCAGGGCAGCTGCATCCCTGAGCTCAGAGCTGGATGCACGGATGGGAGTCGTGGATCCCGGGGGATAAAGCAACAGCTGAGCGAGCCAGGCCGAGGAGAATTGCGTGCACGCGTCCGCTGCGGAGCTGCTCTGCAGCTGGGGCTGGAGACGGCGGCAGCTGATGGCAAAAGGGATGAGAAAAACAAGGAAAGCAAAACAGAGCCCGCGTGAAAGAGCTCCCTGCATCGCCCTGGAAAACACCGAGCCTGCGGCAACCCGTGGGAACGCCTGCAGAACCCCCAGTCGCTTTGGGTCGGCACAGTCTTCCTCTGTGCACCCTGCGTGAGCTGCAGCCACCCCAAAAGGAGCCTGGGCTTCACCCTTCCCCCTCCTAGACACACACAGACCTGTTCCCTCTGTCCTTGCTCTGTTGTGAAAGCTTGGCTTTCTCGGCTTGGTTCCCACCCAGGGTAAAACGTTTCTTCCCGGGGTCCCAGCCAAGCGAGCGCGAGCGCCAGCTGCTTTTGGAAGAGGTTAAAAACGGGTTTTCCCCGCCCGGCTCTTCTGCCAAAATAGCTGAGGATCAACAGGGAAATGTTTTAGGAAAGCAGCTCTCGAAGGAGGGGAGTCCAGGGGGTGCTGGAGCGACAACCAGCTTGCCCTTGGCAAACCCATGGGCAAGTGCTTTGTGATTCACCCCAGGGCGCTGCTGGGCACACGATGTAAAAATGGGCATTTTGGGGCATTTTGGGGTTGTTTTTTTGGCTCTGAGCCGCGGGCTGAGCCGTGTTGTGAGGAGCAGGAAGGGGGGTGCACGCATTTCAGCCTCTCTGTGCCTCCACCGTTCACCTTTCCCAGCCCATCAGCAGCAGATGGAAGGGATTCAAACCCCCCCCCACTTCTGTGTGCACCAGATCCCGTGCACGGCACAAACCTCCTCCTTTGCCCCTTCTGCTTCTCGGGGTATTTTTAAGATTCCGAGCATTTCCGAGCCCGTTTCACCTTTCATCTTCACATCTGCTTCGCTCTCGGGTCCGCGCCGCGTCCTCAAAGCTCAGAAATAACTTGGAGCAGCTTGGGAAAAGCCCACGAAGCCTCCTCGGAGCGGGGAACGAAGCCACTTTTCCCATTAAAGAGGGAAGATGCACGCACAGAGCCGCCCAGGAAAGGGCCCAGATGCATCCTGGAAACAGTCTCGCTGCTTTCTGCTCTTTCAAACCCCCCGCCCCCCAGCTGATGGGAAGCATGAGAGCTGCTCGGAGATTGCTGGCTTGCTTCAAAATCTAAGGCGGCCAGAAGGGGGAAGGTTGAGCATACAAAGGAGCAGTGGGTTAGAAAAGCCACCGTGACCAGCCCAAAGGGAGACAGCAGAGCACTGACACAGGCAGCATTCACTCAGGAAGCATTTTCCGGGTCCCGTGATTGCCCCGTGAAGAGCGGGGAGCTGATGCTGCTTGGTGGAGGGGGAGGGGGGGGGGGTTGTTGTGGTGAAAAGACGACTGGAAAGACTGGAAAGGCAGCTGCTCAAATTGCGTGCTGTTTCGTAATGGAAGGCTCCACTCACAGCCTTGTCCCTGCCTGACACGCTGCCCCTTCATGGGACTTGAACATCAGCACTGAAATAAACCTGATGCCTTCCGATTACAAAGGGCTGGATCCGAGGGAGCGCAAGCAAGCAGCGCCAGCGGCGGAAGACGGATTGCAAGGCAAAATATTTGAGCAAAGGTTCTCCGGGGTGATCACGAAGAGAGAAATGCCCTGATTCCATAAAGGAGAAGAGAAGACGGGGAGGAAGAAGGGAAGCACGCAGCCCAGCATCCCAAAAAAGCACAGCCCCGAGGAACCAGCAGCACGGCAGCAAAAGGCTCGGCAAGGCAGACTGCAGCCTGCAAACGCACAGAAGCGAACCAGAGCTACAGCAACCAGGAACTTCTGCAAAACAGCCTGGCCCATCTTCTCCCCCTGTGCACACAGCGAGAGCTGCAGCTTGCACCCCAGCACTCAGAGCTGAGTGAGGACAGCAAAGGGCCCAAAAGCAAACGTGTGTTCTGAAGGCAGCGGGCCCGCAGAGGGCAGCAAGCACGGCTCTGCAGCAGCTTTCTGCTCTCCCCACTCCAGCACTTGAGCTGAGCCCCACAAGTGGGGGGAGAAGCCGCCGTCCCTACCCTGTGCAGTGTCAAAGGCTCTGAAGGGCACCAAGCGATGCCTGGCAAGGAGCAATGCTATGATGCCCGCACTGCAGGATGTTTCAGCAGCTCACCCACTTCCTTTCCTGCCATCCTCTGCCAGTAGAAATAAGCCTGGTGCGCGGTGATTAAAAAGATAATTGAACGAAGCACGCCAGGGAACAATCCCAGTGAGCTCCCTGCTCCCACTGAACGCTGAGGTGCCCATCGTGCCTCAATCTCACTGCAAGCATCCGGGGGGAGTTCCACCTCCAGGAACAGCGGGCGTCAAAACGTGAAGCAGAAGGGCAGGAAAAAGCAGCCCAGGGTTTAAGAGGACAGGAACCTCTTCAAGCAGCTCTGTCGTGACACCAGCACACGGCGAAAGCCGTCCTGGCTCCCCTCCACGTGCTCCTCGTGCTTTGTGATCCCCACTGTGCCTCTCCCCGTGGACATTTCACTGATGGTTGAGTGCACACAGCGTACAAGCTCGCAAATGTCTGCTTCCTTGACCCCCTATTACCTTCATTAGCTGGAATCAGCCGCAACTGGCCCAGCACACAAACCTCCTCCTCCCAGCAGACTAATCTAAGTGACTCCAGCCCAGGATGCTTTCTCTCTCTGCTTTCTCACCAGCTTCCTTCTAGAAAGCAGGCTCCAGAAATTCCTCCGTGAACACAAGGACAGCGGCGTGCCCGCGCAACGTGAAACACGGCCGCTCTCCTCGTGCGTTGCTCGGGTCCTACAACGCCTCAGCTTTCCCCATGCCATTGAGTAAAGCAAGACAAGCAGGCTGGGATCGCTCAGCTGAACCCCAGTTCTAGCTGGAATTAAAGCTCTTTTGGAAGACCAAGGAGAGGAGGAGGGTGAAGAAGCTGAGAGAGCTGGATGGCAAACCTAGAACAACCAGGCGCATCGCAGCCGGCCGGACAGCGAGGACTTGACAATCTTTAAGGCCTTTTCCAACCCGAGCAGCTCCATGCACAGGGCAGAGCTGGCCCTGCTCACGTGCAAGAAGAAAGCCAGAATCTTCAGCGAGTTCCACTTCACTTTGCACTCCTCCTCCGGGGGCTCGCTCGCGTTCGGCCCCAGGAAAGTCCTGAGCTGCTCCGCTGATGATGTGAGAGAGGACTATGCCCTGCTCCGACCCAACCATTAACGAAGGTCCACAAATCTATTGTGGCAACCAGAGCTCCCTGATTTCAGCGTGCGTTTCACAGCTCGTGCCCTGTACAACAAAGCAGCTCGCACGCCTGTGTCACAGCACCTGCCCAGATCTTCCCCACGGCCACAAGCCTCGGGAACACGGCGCTTTCCTTTTTTTTCCCTCCTGAAAATACGGAGCACGTGTGAACGCCGCTTTCCAGACCTGAATTTCTCCAGCAAAGCCAAGGAGAAGCCTGCAATAAAATCCTCCCCCGGGGTAACAAAGCTGGCTGGCACACGGGGCTCGCTCCACACAGCGTGAGCCCCGGCATTCCCAGCTGCAAACACAGCCCGCCAGCCCCAGCAGCTTCAGGTCAAAGCCACTCGCTCAAGAACATAAGAAGCCAAGGGGGGGGAGCACCCAAAACACCACAGTGTGCCCCAAAACCCACCTGTCCCCACCCCCCTCCTGCAGCTTTGCTCTCCCCGTGCCCCC
>NC_034437.1:481464-488529 GCF_002078875.1 Numida meleagris
TCCGCCCGTGGTACCGCCCCTCTGCTGCGCGCCCCCTTGCGGCCCGGAGGACTGAAGGGGTGGGTTGGGAACGCGGGGGCGTGGTGACGCGAAGGTGACACGAAGGTGACACGAAGGTGACACGAAGGTGACACGAAGGTGACACGAAGGTGACACGAAGGTGACACGATGGGGACACGAAGGGGACGCGGGGGTCACAGGGGTCGCAGGGAGTGTGGGGACGCGGAGGGTGTAGAGGAATTGGGGGACGTGGAGGATGGAGGGAGATGAGGGGGACATGGGGGTGACAGGGGACACGAGGGGATGGATATAGGGGATGTGGCGGAGGGGATGAGGGCACCGGGAGGGTGTAGGGACATGGAGGATGTGGGGACCTGAGGGGGAGATAGGGGTCACAGGGGGCGATGGGGACATGGAGGGTGTAGGGGACAAGGGGGACATGGGGCCACAGGGACAAGGAGGGAATATGAGGGTTACAGGGGACACAGTGGGGGTTGTGGGGACATGGGGTTGTGGGGGGAAAGGGACAATGAGGGATGTGGGGACACGAGAGACAGATGGGAACAGGGGGTGTGCAGGGTGCTGGGGACATGGGAATGTATAGGGGGGATGGGGGGGTCGGGGGCACGGGGGACCCTGGAACAGGAGAGGGACATGGGGACTGCAGGGGACATGAGGTGTAGGGACATGGGAAATATGGTGGCTGTGGGGATACAGGGGACAAAAGGGATGTAGGGACATGGGAGGAAACGGGAGGCAAGGGGACGCGGGGAGATGTCCCTATGGGGCCACGTGCAGCTGAGGGACATGGTGACACCGGGGGGCTGGGGGCAGGGGGGCAGGTGACAGCGGGAGGGGACACGCGGGTACGGCCCTGCTCTTTTCAATCCGATCCCGGAGCTGTGAGCGGGCTGCAGGCAGAGCAGTCCCTGCTCTAGGTGGCAGCAGCCTCTTTCCCTTCTGTGCTGAGACACCCGAACACGATTTCCCCATTCCCTGCATCCCTCCGAGGAACGCCACCCGGGGGGGTTTCTCCATAGATGCAGTGGGAACCCCTCCCAACGCTCTCATCCTCCTGCCTCTGTCCTCTCCATGTGGCTGCTGCAAGGTGGACCCCAAAGGGTCCCCCAAAGTCACCCCAAAGTGGCCCCAGAGGTGGCCCCCAAAATGTCCCCCAAAGTGTCACCTAAGCTGTCCCCAAAAGTGTCCCCAGGGGTGTCTGCAAAGCTGTTCTCCTCCTGGGGTTGAACAAATCCCATTCCCTCAGCCCTTCTCTTTGCACCCAAAGCATCTTCTGCTGCCGCTGCGCTGTGGTGTCACCAGGCCACCCCACTACGGTGCAGAGAGAACTCACCTTCCTGGTTAACATCCAGCAGAAAAGAATGAACAAGAAGCAAAGGGCAGAAAACAACTGCGGAGGATGCTCTGGGACGGGAATCAAGCAGGGGTGGGGGCAAGGTCCTGTTGCTCGCCATGAGAGGTCCTCTGTGGGTGGCATCCCAACCCCCACACCACGCAGGTTGGTGTCACCCATGGATGGCTGAGGGTGCACCGATCCCGCTGTCGATGTCACTGATGGAGATGTGAAAGCTGGTCAGTCCCTCCCGACTCCGAGGGACACCGCTGTCACCAGTCTCCATCCGCTGACCCGTTGGCCACCGCTCTCTGGGTACGATCCTGCGACCATCGAACGGCCCACCCATCTAACCCATATCTTTCCAACTTAGAGAGAAGGTGCTGTCCTGGGGGGGTCTGTCCTGCTGCCCATGCCGTTGATGAGGATATTAAAGAGGTCCCAGTGCTGACCCCCGAGGGACACCGCTGTCGCTCGTCTCCATTTGGACCTCCATGTCCTCCCTATAGAGGTTCAGTGGGGCTGGTGGATGTGGCTGAGGTTTTGGCTCCATCAAGGCACCAGAAAGCACGGAAGACACTGATGAAATGTGACTGGCACGTGAAGCTTTGATCAATTCTTGGCTGAAGAGCTGGAAAATGGAAACTCTGAGAAATGAGACCTCTGGTGCAAGGACCATCCCACACCTCGCTTGGGTTCGGCAGCGCTGAGCTCCAGCCCGGTGCCCAGGGATGGGTGCAGCCCTCGGAGGATATTAATAAAACACCGCGTGCCATTGGGATTGAGCTGCAGAGATCTGCCTGGCCCTGGGGTGGGAGTGCTGTGACGGCTTTTGGGTTTGTTTTTTTTTACCAGGAAAGCCCTGAAAGCTGCAAAAAACACCTTTTTCTGGCACCTTCTCCAGCAGCCGCAGGAATTCAGGTGCTGCGCGCACACACCTGAAAGTGCAATAAGTGGTGTCAGCAAATGCCAGGCAGCTATCCTGTGTCAAACCAGATAAAATCAGCTCCATCCCCGTCCTCTGTGTCTGTTCGCACACGTACGGTGTGCAAGTGATCCGGCAGAAATTTGGAGATGACTTCCATCGCCTCACCCCAACCGCGCTGGGCGAGGAACCAAAGAGATTTTGCAGCTCCATTTCATGCAGGTGGAAAACCTCCCCGAGCCGATCAGAAATGGGGAAGACTGCTCTCTGTGAACGAGCAAGGTTGAACCGGGTCAGGGTGTCTATGGGCTGGGGAGACCTTGGGTTGTTTCCATAGAAAACAGCGGGACAATGACTCACGTAAATACCGAGCACGCTGCCTTGAAGGGGACACGTGGACGACGTGGCCTTGAGGGCACAGGGCACATTGGTTTCTGCAGAAATCCATTTTGCTGCCGAGAAGGAAAGGATTGCTCTGTGTTGACCACCCACCACAAGAGCATCGGGAGGCAGAAGTGCACATGCAAGGTTTTGCCCTACACCCTACAAGTAAAGAAAAGCTCCAAGGGAAGGGGCTGGCTTCTGGGCAGTGGGATTTCGTGGGGCTCCTGAGATGGGAAAGCAGAAAATGCTCAGCAGCACAGCAGGAAAATGTGGTTTCATGCCTGAGACAGGAGCAGATCCAAAACAAAGATAAGGAAGCTTTGCATGACGACGGGAGCGGGGCCGGGTATTCATCCAGCTGCCTCCAGCACGAGCTGGGGAAAGCGTGGAGCTCGCTGCCAAAGCTGAAGGCTTCAAAGGGATCCACCAGGATGGGTGCACGGCTCAGAGCTGTGGGTCCAAGACCTGATGTATGGGAGGACTCAGGAGCAGAACCGCTGAGCAGAAATTGCTTTATACCCAGGGAAGGAGGGGAAGCGTGTCCCTTTGATGGGGATGAGATGATGCTGCCTGTGATCCGCATCCCATGGGGGCTGACATCACTGCTGCGTGCAGCCGTGCGTGTCCAGACAGCAGCGGGAGGCATCGGGCGCTGCGGGGCGTGAGTCAACTCGTCCCCAGGCAAAGATCTCTGCCAGCTCAGGGGAATTGAGCCCAAGGAGAGATTGCACCCTGATTCCCTGCCAGAAGCACGAAGGCAAGACTGGGTGCTGGCAGAAGCGTGCACCTCGATGCTGGAGGAGTCTGCTTTGGGTCAGCTTTTTGAGTGTTCCTGGAGTCAGAGTGCAAAAATGCGCTGATCCTCACGGGTAGGCAGTGCTGCTGCAAACAGCACACCTAAGCAAACGGGGTCCAAGCACCACCCACGGAGCAACAAACCCCAAATCCTCAGTTAATGGAAGCTGAATGTGCACGCCGTGGTCCTCCTTCCTTGCCCAGAGGTATCAAGGCCAGTGCGATCACTGCACAAGTGCTCCATCCATTGGGATGCTGAGCGAGAGATGTGGCTCCTGCTGTTCCCATTCAGCATCACCTCGGCCCACAGCTCTGTCCGTTCTCAGACAAGAGGACCATGTGGCTTGCAGGTGAGCTTGGCTTTTTCGGCCCTTTTTGGGTTACAACACAGAAAACGGAGGAGAGAGGTGTGGGGAGGAATGACCTTTTCCACCTCAGGATGTGGGACGAGCTTGGAGCATCCTCAGCCCAGCAGAGGAGAAAGCAGCCAGGAAAACACTGGAAGCAAGAGCAACCTTGGGATTAGGACAATTAGAAGCTGCTGGGATTTGCATAGCCTAATTAAAGATTCACTGAGCAGACACAACGAGACCAAGCCTGAGCAGCCGCCCCGTGCTCAGCATTTCCCTGTGGACGCCCTGGGTCCTGTTTCAGGGCATGATTCACGTCCCACACGTAGGAGATCTCTGCTCTCACGGGGTGCAATAGGAGCTGAGTCCTGTGGAGCCATCCCCTGGGAGCAGCCAGAGGCTTAGTACCCAATTTGGGGCAGAATTTTTCATTTTGAGCAAGGAGAGCAACCCGTGATGCCAACACAGACATTCCTCACATTTGGCTTTGGGTGTACTTCTCAACCCAAAAGCCCCAACTCCTCAACCCAACAAACCCAGCTCCTCAAGCCAATGAACCCAACTTCTCAACAAACCCAACTCCTCAACCCAAAAACCCCAGCTCCTCAACCCAACGAACCCAACTCCTCAACCCAAAATCCCAACTTCTCAACCCAACAAACCCAACTCCTCAACCCAAAATCCCAACTTCTCAACCCAACGAACCCAACTCCTCAACCCAATTAGCCCAACTTCTCAACGAATCCAACTCCTCAACCCCCAAATCCCAACTTCTCAACCCAACGAACCCAACTCCTCAATCCAATGAACCCAACTCCTCAACCCCAAAATCCCAGCTTCTCAACCCAACGAGCCCAACACCTCAACCCAATGAATGCAACTCAACCCAACGATGTTTTTCCACCTGTTGGCACAAAGTGGGTTTCCCCACTCATTGGCAATCCTCATAGCCCTGGATGGTTAGCCGTGGAACAACCCTGGATGGGATTTGTTTCCACCTATCTGAGCACTGAGCACTGCTTCTTGCTGAGCTTTGGACCTTGGACCTTTTCCCTGCCACCAGGTTGCAGGGAGCAAGGCTGAAGTCACCGCAACAGCTGGAGCTTGGCAGCATTGCCTTCCTCCTCCTCCCCATATGGCGGGCAGGGAAAGCTGCACAGGGGCTGAATCCAGAAGCAAAAGGAGGAAAATCTGTCAGGATGCGGGCAGCCCTGCTGGTCCGCAGAGAGCTGGATGCTATCCCACTCACCCCTTTGCGAAGTTGTCCTTGAGGGTTTGTTTTTGCAGTTAACCTTTGCAGAAGTACGTAAAAGTTTCAGCGGCGTGAACAACGAGGAAAAATGGTTCCAACCCCATGAATATGGAAGACTCCCAAGCACAAACACGGAAGAAGGAAAAGTGAAGGGAATGAGGAGGTCCCGGCCCTTCCTGGTGAAGGGAGGGGTTCCTGAGGCTTCCTTAATGCAGCCCGCTGGGAAAACCATTGTTTTCCCTTCTCCTCCCACAAAGCTCATGGCAGAGCCCGGTGCTGGGGACTCAGTCCTCCCATATCTGCCCCAATATGTGGACGGTTTGGGGTCTGCGATAGGGGTACTACAACCCCTCGTGTCAAATCATCCCCACGGCTGCAGCCCTCGTGCAAGCCGCTTTCTTTCTGCAGTTTCTTTTTAATTCGCTTTTTTTTCCGAGTGAGATGTCCCCGTTCTCGTCCATCCATAACGGCGCTCGTTGGGGATTTGGGGATATTTTGCCTGGGCAGGGGAGGCCAAAGCCGTTGTTTCCCAGTGGGTGATAAGAAGCCCTTGCTGGGTTGGGATCCACATGTTTGCATGCCTGTGGGGACGCAAATCTGAGCATCACGTTACAGGAAGAATCAGGAGAAGCAGACTGGATATGGAAATGCCGAGCAAGACCCGTCACGCTCCCCGAGCCGTAATTAGGGAGCACTAATTGCCTTCAGGATCCTCCTTCCCAAAGCAGCTGCATCCCCCAGGTGATCCCAAACCATGGATGGCTCGATGACCGTGAGCAAAGGGCTATGAGAACGGGATACCCATGGTTTCCTCCCAGCGAAAAGGCATAGCTTGTGTTAATTCATGGAGAGTGCCTCGTTCTGCACCAATTAGGAAGCGAAATGCAGAAGCGGAACTGCTTATTAAATTACAGACCAGGCAGGCTGAATCTGAAGATTATTTAACGCCGAGTGTTGCTATGAGGCACTCGCAAAACTGCGTTGGGATGATAATAATAATAATAATAATAATAATAACAATAATGGGAGTGATATCGCTCAAAGTAACGAAGGCATAAATCAGGCAAACCCTGCCGGTAAAAAGGAGAAACACATAGTTTGAGGACAAGGAATGCATCAAGTGCCGACACTGAGGAATAAAGCAGCGTGCTCAGAGCGCCGTAATTCAGAGCCATTTTCCCTACAATCGTATTTTCAGCACCAATTCGTTATCTCATCCCGCTAAGCCAAAGAGATGAGAAACATTAAAGTCTCTTTGAGTGCGAGCATCCTCACCCCTGATAAAAAGAGCTGAGCCGCTTCTTGTTCGGCTTCTTCCATGCAGCCGCACCAGAAACCATCCCCAAATGGAGAAGGCAATGAGAAATGGGTGCAGATCTGGATAACAGAGGTGGAGTGGCGTTTTGCTGCCCTCTGCATCACCCTCAGCGCCGCACTGACCCCGGGGCTGCGATCTGGAAATCCATGCTTGCAGGGTGAGCAAGAGCTGGGACGGATCGTGGGGCACGCATGTGAGTGGAGCAGGGCGGAGGTTTGCACGCTGCAAGCACCAGCGTTTGGTTTGTCATCCAAGGGAAACAAAACCTCAGCCCTGAGCATCTCCCAAGCGCAGCCTTTGGGACACGGTCAGCTCCACGTCCCTGCTCTGCGTGCTGAGCCTGGAGGATGGTGCAGAGGGATGGAGGATGCAGAGGGATGGAGGATGCAGAGGGATGGAAGATGCAGAAGGATGGAGGATGCAGAAGGATGCAGGATGCATGTGGGTGCATAGGGATGGAGGATGCAGCGGGATGGAGGATGCATGTGGGTGCAGAGGGATGGAGGTTGCAAAGGGATGCAGGATGCATGTGGGTGCAGAGGGATGCAGGATGCATGTGGATGGAGGATGCACGTGGGTGCTTAGGGATGGAGGATGCAGAGGGATGCAGGATGCAGAGGGATGCAGGATGCATGTGGGTGCTGAGGGATGCAGGATGCATGTGGGTGCTGAGGGATGCAGGATGCA
>NC_034437.1:488684-491247 GCF_002078875.1 Numida meleagris
ATGTGGTACAGTTGGGCTCTGCAAATGAAACCTAGAGATGAAGGGACACAGGATGCGTGTGGTGCAGAGCAACTCGGGATGCACGCGATGCAGTCCGGCCCTGCAAGACGAACCCAGCAATGCAGGATGCATGGGGTGCAGAGGGATGCAGGGTGCAGAGAGGTGCAGGATGCGTGCAGTGCAGTCAGGCCCTGCAAATCAAACCCCAATCTCTTTGTTCATTCTCCATCCAGGGGACACCTGAGCCGATGGCACAGCTCCTGCTGCAGCCAGGATGCAACCCCTGGGACTCGCAGCCTGGTGCTCTGTGGGAAAGGGCAGCCCTGGAGCTATAAGGAGCAGCAGCCCGACATGCCACCAGCACTGTGCAGCTCTGCTTTTCCCACAGAGCACCAGGACCAGCCTGCTGCATTCCTGGAATGCTATTTTATCCCCAGCACGATTTACAAAAGAGCCTGGCGATGGCGGAGGGGCTCGGCGGTGACCTTGTTTATATTGCGGGAGCGATAGGAAAAGCAGTTTGCGTCCTGAACTGCCCATAAAAATGGGCTCTGTTGTTGTTGTTGTGCGCGTGCTTTGCTTTGTTTTATCGCCATTCCCTGAAACACGGAGCAAAAATCCTCTGGGAGGCGGATTGCCTCCAGCCCATGCCCCTGCCATGCTGAGATCCCAGCGGGAGCGCAGCACCAGCACCACCAGCACCACCGGTTCCACTGGGAGCGACCCAACCTGCAGCCACCCCTCTGCAAACCACCCCAGGAAGCTGCCAGGAAGCCCAGCACGCTCCTCACGAAAGGCACATTGCCACGGGGCCGGGCCCGCCTGCTGCAGGAGATTAATTATTATTCAAGTGCTGATAAAGCGAGCAAGTTAAATCCAGCGATAAAGGGTTAGATAAAGCGGAGCTGCTCTGTTTGCATTTTATGGCAGGCAGGAGCTGGCTGCTCGCTGCTAACCGGGCTCTGGCGGCTGTTGCAGCCTTTGGGGACGTGTGACCCTGTGCTGGCTGCAGTGGGGTTGCAATATCCTGATGTTCCTGCACTTGGTTTGCAGCTGGAAAAGCAAACGCTGGATGCACGGTGCTGGGGTTCTCTGCTTCGGGCGATGGGTCCTGTGCTGGTCACTGGTGCTCAATAGTGGCCATCAAAGTGGGGACACCCCCAGAGCTCTGCTGTATCCGTGTCACCGTGTCCTGCAAGGATGCAGCAGGGGTAGCAGCGCTGCAGGATGCTCTCATTCCCCAGCCTGGAGCATCTCTTAGTGGTCCGGTGACGGTGGGACGCTGGGGTGCAGGGTGTTGGGAGCCATCCTGGGCACAGTTTGCCCTCACCCCTGGGGATGCTGCACGCTCAGGGGGGCAAACAGAGCCACGAACCAGCACAGATGGAACAGCCACAGCCTTGAAGATGTTCCTGGATCCTGGAGCTGCTTCCAGGAATGAGGGGTGGGAGGAAGGGAGGAGAGGGCGGATAGCGGCAGGGAGAGCTCCTCCGTGCTGCTGCTGATGGGGCAGCCCAGCGGCCGGGGCTGTGGGGTGGTGGGAGCAGAGCTGGTGGGATGAGCTGCAGGAAGAGGGAGGGGTTATTGGACGGGTGAGGCTTCTCCCGAAGGCTCCAGGCCTTCCTCGCGCCTCTTCCTCCTTCCCCACCCACACTTAATTCTCTCTAATCTGCACGGGGACGTGCCTGCACGGCGCAGGGACCTCTGGCGCACGTCAGCAGGGAGCCAGGGGCCGGTCAGAGGTGAGCAGCTCCTCCTTGTGCAGAGCACGAAGCAACCCAGAGCCTTCCAGCAGGCCGGAGAACTTTCCAAAGGTTCCTCCCTGCGGAGGCCACGCCAGCATCCTCCCTGCACGCAGCATTGGGGCCGGGTCCTGGCTGCGAGCAGCGACGTTTCCACTGCAGCATCAGCTCCGTGAGAGCAGGAGCAGCTCCGAATCGCTCCCAGCTGCCTGCGGTCGAAAAGCAAGCGAGCAAAAAGGGAGGTTCGTAGCCAGAGCGTGCGACACGTGGATGGGGAGACGCACACGTGGATGGGGTGATGCACAAGACGCATACGCAGATGGGGAGACGCACACGTGGACGGGGAGGTGCACACGTGGACGCAGAGATGCGCATGTGGGTGCAGGGATGCGCACGCCGCACCCCCACTGCTGCAGTCTGTGCCCACGGTGTGGGGCAGGAAACCCAGCACTTGTGTTTTGCTGGCAATGGTGGGCATGGATCCTGCTGCAAGTGAAGGAAACGCTCGGGGGGAGCCCTCTGGGTGGGGGGGGTCAGGAGGAGCTGCACCTCTGGGCACAGCCCTGTGCACGCTGCCGCCTCGGGCACCAAGGCAGAGATGCAGAAGATTCGGCGCTCAGACGAAGAGGATGGTGGGAGGAAGGACTGCAGTGCCCCGTCCTACACGGTCACAATTCCCCCGTTCTTGTCCCAGGGACCGAGCCCTGAGGGCTGTCCCCAAGGTGGTGACAGCAGCGAGGAGCCCAGGGTGAGCCCACAGCCCCCGGGGTGGCTGCCAGCAGCACAGTGCCTGCACTGCTCACCTGTAGCTGACGTTCCTC
>NC_034437.1:494125-496542 GCF_002078875.1 Numida meleagris
TGTGTGCCATTGCCCCACTATGTGCTCCATCATCACCGTGTCCCTGCAGAGCACCGAGGGGACAGACCCCTCCCCTTGGGGGTCCCGGGAGAAGCGAGCCCCTGGCGCGGTGCCTCTCCTTCGGAGCCTGCGGATGGGCGAGGACTTTCTCCGGAGCCGTAAAACCCGAAATAGCTCCTTGTTGTTTTTTTCCCCGGGATCCCAAACAAAGCGGAACGCTGCGCTGCCGGCCTTGGCCGCTCGCCCGCGGCTGCCGGATTTCTGGAGCCCGCCAGGATCCCTCCTGTCCCGTAAGCAGGAAGATGGAAACAGGCAACTCCTTCGGAAGCGCTTTGGAGACGGCGGCTGCGGTGCTGCAACCATCGGGGGGCTCTGGGTGGGGGGGTCATCCTGCAGGGCCAGACCTGGGAAGCACGAGGTGCTGCACGGGAAGGGGCTTTGGGTCTCGCAACCAGAAAACTGGAGGGGAGAAACCTCAGTGAGCAGCCGTCCTACGGGCAGGGAAGGGTTTCTCGGTCTCCTTCATCGTCCTTGCTTCGAGCAGCGCCGTGGCACGTCCTGGCTCTCTGCCCCAAGGACGGAGCCGGGTTACGGGGGTGACGGCGGAGGCTGCTCTGCTTGGGGACGGGCGCAGTGGGTGGCATCGCCCTGCGGGTCCCGCAGCTCCGGCCTCAGCCCGGCTCCGGGTTTGCAAACATTTGCTCGACAACGGCCGCTGCGTTTCCTGCTCCGCGGGGCGTCACGAGGCACGGGGAAAGTTTGCAGAGTGAGTAAGCGGCGGCGGCCCCGCGTCGGTGACAGCGGGCAGGCTGCGGACGTGGGCAGGGAGCGCTGCTGCGCTCCTGAGCCCCTTTGCTTCCGTCCGTTCCTGAGCCTCTTGCAAAGGGCTGCCGTGAGCCCAGGGAGGAGGAAGAGGAGGAGGAGGAGGAGGAAGAGGAAGAGGAAGGCTTTGGGGTTTGGAAAGGGCTGGAGGAGATGGAGAAGCCTGAGCCACGCAGAGCACCCGGCGGTGGGTGCCCGCTTCCAGCACCCATCTGCACCCGGCGGTGCCGGGGTGCCCTCAGCTCCCTGCAAAGCTGTTTTATTTTGCATCAAATCCATTTGTAGAAGAGGATTCTGCAGCTCCTCCGCCTTGGATTCCTGCACGGAGGCTTTCACCTGCTCTGTGCCTCTCAGTGGGGTTGCTCAAACCATCTCCACCAGCCCGGATCCACGGAAGATCTGGCCCCGCAGACGCTGAATTCCCAAAATCGCATCATGAGCACTTCCCCAAATGGCCTTTGGAGCACCTCTGCTGGCCCTGAGAGCTGCAGGACCTTTCCACGGGGGTGTTCAAAGCCTCCAGAAACAACCTGGGAGCACAGCACCTTCCCCTGGAGATGCTCCCAGGAGGATGCTCTGTGCCGTGCCGCGGGGCTCGTGCCCCAGCTGCCTTCGGTGCACGATGAAGGGCTGTCAGGAGCTCGTGGCAGGGCCAAAAAGGGGCAAAACAGCAGAAAAAGCGGAATGAGGAGAAAAAAAAAGCATTGCTGACGGCGACGGCCAAAGGGAAGGGCAGTGGTGGAGAGCACAAGCGTGGCCCTGGGGAGGGCTGAGCATCACGACCGTGGTCGTTTGGGTGGAACACCCCTGGTGGTTGAACACGAGCTGCTCAAGTCGGCAGCGTGGAGAGCAGCATCCTCGGGCCCTTGTGCTGGAATCTGTCGCCTTTTCCACCTTCCTCACCTGGACGAGGCTTCAAAGCCGGAGGAGAACCTCGGGGCTTTCCCTCGCCCTGCCCTTCCCGCTGGTCGCTCTGATGTCCTCTGCCAGCAGTGAGCACTCGCTCCGCGTCTCAAGTCGGTGCCTTTGATCCCAGTGTGCGAGGGTTTTGCTTTTAACTTCCTCCTTTCATCTCCCAGCTCGCTCCTTTCAGCGCGTTCCCCATCCCCGGAGTGAAACGTCGCCGCGGGGCAGGTTGCAGGGTCGGGTCCCCGCTGTGCACGTGGGGCCGCTGCAATGCAGAGATACGGGGCGTGCTGAGCCACATCCATTGCAGCCACGTCCCACTGGGCCGTCCCAGCTCCTCCTTACCGGTTTCCAGCGGTGCCCGTGTTGTTCTCCTTGGTGCAAGCTGGGTCGGTGTGGGGCTGCAATGGGCCGAAATAGAGAGCAGCTGGAAATTGGAGGCGGGGGGAAAACAAACAGGTGGTGGTTTGTGGATGCAAGTGTTGGAGGGGTCCGCGCTCTGCAAGGATGGGCAGAGCAGAGACTTTGCCGTGGTTTCAGGAGGACGGTGCTGGGAGCACGCAGGGATGCTGGCCGGGGCTCAGGGATGCGCGTGCACCCTCTCCTGGTGCAGAGCGGATGAGGCTGAGCAGTGCATGGTGTGTGCAGGGGGCGTGGAAGGGGGGTAGGGTTGCATTGCATCGCTTTCA
>NC_034437.1:499692-503589 GCF_002078875.1 Numida meleagris
CTCCGGGATGTGCAGAGTGTGGTGGCTGCAGGGGGACGCTTCTCATTGGTGGTGAGCCACCATGCAATGCCAGCAGGGTGCTGGGTGCAATGAGCCACCCTGCAATGCCAGCGGGGTGCTGGGGTGCAATGAGCCGCCCTGCAATGCCAGCAGGGTGCTGGGGTGCAATGAGCCAACACACAATGCCAGCAGGGTGCTGGGTGCAATGAGCTGCCCTGCAATGCCAGAGCAGGGTGCTGGGTGCAATGAGCCACCCTGCAATGCCAGCAGGGTGCTGGGGTGCAGTGAGCCATCCTGCAATGCCAGCAGGGTGCTGGGGTGCAATGAGCTGCCCTGCAATGCCAGCAGGGTGCTGGGTGCAATGAGCCACCCTGCAATGCCAGCAGGGTGCTGGGGTGCCATGAAGGCTGCTTTCCACCATTTAGGACGTGGAAGCCAACACCATGCGCCTGAAGGAGCATGGGAAAGTGGTGCTGGTGCTGCAGAAGAACCTGCAGGGAGGCAGCAGCCAGCCGGCCGCGGCGCGGAGCAGCAGGTGACAGTGACAGCTGCCTGTCCCCATCCCTCCTGCTGCCAGCCTTTCCCTGAGCCTTCTCTAGGAGGAATTTTGGGAGAACCATGCCAATGGGGGTTGCCAAAGCCATTCTGAGTGCTGGCTCCTTGACGCTCCTCAGGTACCTGGTGATGGCCGGGACGCCAGAGAAGATCCTGGAGCACCTGCTGGAGTTCATGAGGCTCGATGCCACGCTCTACGACCCCGTGGGTAGGTGGGGGCTGCCCTGCTCTCCCCAGAAAGCCGCTTTGCTCCCCATCAAACCCCTCCTTCGGGCTGGGAGAACTGCAGAGCGTCTGCTCCCTCCTGTCCCACGTCCCCGCACCCCCCATGCGGAGCTGCAGAACAGGGAGAGCCATGAGCCAGGAGATGTCCCCAGCGGGTAAAAAATCAGAGCTGCAGAGCCGCCGTCCAACCTCCTCCTCTTCATGCTTTCCATCCCAAAAACTCCTTCGTTCCAATATATACACACACATATATATAGGTCTGCAATCTTCTCAGCCCTTTCCTCAGCGTTTAGAAGCCGAATGTGACCGCCCAGTGGGAGCTGTGAGGGGGAAGACCCCATGAGAACCCCCCAGGGGTGTCCCCAGCCCGCTGCGGGCGCAGCACAGCGGGGCTGTCCGCTCTCTTCCAGACACTCTCCTGGGGGATTTCCTGCTGACCTACACCGTCTTCATGCCGACCTCGCAGCTCTGCAGGGCTCTGCTGCACCAATATCCTTCTGCCGCTGATCGGGGGGCCCACGGCACGCAGCCCCCCCGGCAGGGACCACCTCGGTCCCTGTCACCCTCATGGGGCATTGGGATGGAGGTGGGAACCCCAAATCTCCAAGCGAAGGGCGCGTCCCCATTCCCTGTCCTCACGGGGCGAGGGGTCCCCTCGTTGCCTTTGCCCACATCCTGCATACTGGTGCCCTTAACTGGTCCCAGTTTCCGCGCGGAGCCGCTGGATGGCTCGGAGCAGGAGAAAGCCACCTACTCCCTGCACAAACGCCGCAAGATCCTGCGCCTGGTGAGCCAATGGGTGCTGCTCTACGGGCGGCTGCTGCAGGGCGACCGCAGCACCACGGCTCTGCTGCAGGTACCGGGAGCACGGGACGGCCCCTTGGGGTCCCCGTGTCACCGCTGTGTCACTCTGAGTGGTGTCCCCCCCTCCTCCCGTAGAACCTCGCTGACCTGGTGAGCCAGGACCCTCGGCTGGGGGCCATGGTGCAGGAGCAGGAGCGGCGGCGGCCCCGAGCGTGAGTCCTGTGGGCATCTCCATCCCAAAATCACCCGGTGCCACCTCCATCCTTGCTCCCCCGGGGGTGGCACCCCAAGCGCTGCTGCCCTCTAACACCGCCTTTCCTCCTCTCCGTGCAGGATGGAGAATGGGGACGGCAGCATTTCTCCCCAGCCCAAGGTAGGGGCAGCCCTGGGGGGTGTCAGGAACGGGGAGATGGGACCCCCAGAAGAGGGCTATCAGGGGGGTGGCAGCTCCCCACTCCCTCCCCTCTCGCTGCAGTCTCGGAGCTCCGTGAGCTGGCTCTCCAGCCAGGACGAGGCAGCTTTGAGCAGCAGCTGTGCCTTGAGAGCCCAGGATAAAGGTACGGGGACAGGGGGCACACCCGTGGCGCCTGACCCCTCTGGATGTGGCCACGGTGCTGACACCTCCACCCTGACAGTGCCCTACGAGATCTACAGGGCCGACCACTCGTGCCTGGTGACGGTGCTGCCCGTCAACGCGTCGGTGAGGGACGTGCTGCAGTCCCTCGCCCCACGGCTCGGCTGGGACGGGGAGCACCTCCTGGTGAAGGTGAATTCATCCGGAGGTGAGCGGTGGTCCCGGGGCACCCTGGGGTCCCTGAGCTCTGCAGCAGCCCAGCACCCATCCTCCCGTCTCCTGCAGATAAAGTGGGGCTGCAGCTGGACGCCGTGGGGGTGTTCACCTCGCTGGGGCTCAACGAGCGGCTCTTTGCTGTCAGCGTGGAGGAGCTGGGCGGTTTGGTGAGCTGGGGGGGGGTCGGCATGGGATGGGAGATGCTGGGGGGCATCCTCGCATCGTGGTTCTGGAGCTGGGCTGGGCGTCACTTTGCCCCATGGAGCATGGCTGCTGGCATTGCTCCTGGTCCTTCGGCTCCAGGGGGGTCCTGGAGGAGATGGGGGGCATCCGTGCACTGAGATAGAGGTGATGGGTGGGAGTTCAATGAGCTGAGCAGGAGGGAATAGAGGGGGATCCATGAACCAGAATGGAGAGGGTTCGATGGGCTGAGTTAATGGTGAGGGAGGGGGATCAGAGAGCCACAATGGAGGGGATTTCAGTGAGCTGGGCAGTAGGGGGGCCATGAACCCAGCTGGAGGAGGTGATTTCAATGAGCTGGGCAATAGGGGGGAACCGTGAAACACAATGGAGAGGATGGGGAGGATTTCAATGAATTGGGCAATGGGGGGACCCAAGAACCAAGTGGAGGTGATGGAGGGCCTTGGCGAGCCCAGCCACAGTCTCTGATCCCGGCTCTGGGTTGGGGTGACCCTCACCCCCCATCTTCCCCCTGTGTGCAGACCCCCCACCCCGAGCAGCTGGGCCCCCACGTCGGCTCCTCGGACACGTTGGATCTCATCAGCTCCAAGGACCTGGCCAGCCACCTCACTGACTACGACTGGAACCTCTTCAAGAGCATCCACCAGGTAAGGGCAGCACCTGGACGACGTGGGGCGGGGGGGCTAAACCCTCCAGGGTGATTCTGGGGGTGCACCACGGTCCCCCTTTGTCACATCCCCACCCGTCCTCTGCCACGCCAGGTGGAGATGATCCACTACATCGTGGGGCCGCAGAAGTTCCACGAGGTGACGACGGCCAACCTGGAGCGCATGATGCGGCGTTTCAACGAGCTGCAGTACTGGGTGGCCACCGAGCTGTGCCTCTGCCCCGAGCTGGGCAGGAGAGCCCAGCTGCTGCGCAAGTTCATCAAGCTGGCTGCACAGTGAGTGCCCCCGTTGTCCCCTCCCCACTGGGACACGTTGGTGGCTTCCCCGCTGACCTCGTCCCATGCCCGCAGCCTCAAGGAGCAGAAGAATCTGAATTCCTTCTTCGCGGTGATGTTTGGTGTGAGCAACACAGCCGTGAGCCGCCTTGCCAAGACCTGGGAGGTAACGGCCCGTGGGCTCTGCGGTGACAGATCTGAGTCCCCATGACAAAGGACGGGGGTGGCCAGGCTGCTGGGCTCCAAGTTGAGCTGCACCCCAAAGCCTGGGGAGGCAGGCAGTGCATTTCCCACCAGGATCAGGGTGCAACTGTGCATCTGGTTAGATCCAGAGTGATGGAACCATAGAATCACAGCAAGTCTTGGGTTGGAAAGGACC
>NC_034437.1:504089-515972 GCF_002078875.1 Numida meleagris
TCATGGAACCATGGAATGGTTGGGTTGGAAGGACCATTGCTGCCAAGCACCCAGAGCAAGCAACATCACAGAGCCCAAAGAGGGGTATTGGGATGGGGGGCTCAAAGGTGCATGGAGATTTAGGGGGGTCTGGGCACGGTGGTGCATGGGGCCATCCTGACCCCCCTCTCTGTGCAGAGGCTGCCCCACAAGATCCGGAAGCTGCATGCGGCGCTGGAGCGGATGCTGGTGAGTGCAGCTGCTTCCCATGGAGCTGGAGGGTCTCAGCAATGGGACGGGTTTAGGGGTCAGGGAGCAGAGCTGGGGGGTCTGCACCAGCCCCATATCTCTGGGTTTACTGCCACTCCCACCTGCCCCTGCTTCCCAGCATACACAAGGTCACAGGGATGGCGTGGAGGTGGTGCAGCTTGCGCTCTCACATCTGGGATGTGCTGGTCCAGGGCACCCCCTCCCCACGTCTCTGCTGCCCCATCAGCCCCCATCGCTCTGCCTGTCCCCAGGACCCATCATGGAACCACCGGGTCTATCGTCTGGCCGTCGCCAAGCTGAGCCCCCCCATCATCCCCTTCGTCCCCCTCCTCCTTAAAGGTGCGTACCACAGCTTTGCACACACAGGGGACCTTCTTGGTCCAAACCCAGGGCTCACCCCGACCCCCCCGGGGTCCCCTCCTGTTGCAGACATGACCTTCATCCACGAGGGCAACCGCACGCTGGCCGAGAACCTCATCAACTTCGAGAAGATGGTGAGTAGTAGGGGGGGGTCTGCTCCCCTCGGACCACCCTTGGGGGGCACTGCTTGACCCAGAGCATCCATGCAGCATCAGCCGTACCCTATGGGGGTGGAGGGGGGGGACTGGCACGGGGCAGTTTCTGCTGAAGCTGGAGGGGGTGATGTTTTCCCAGCTGGGAACAAAATGGTGCTGGGTGGCAGCGAGTCACCTTTGTGCTTCGCCCGCAGCACATGATGGCAAAGACGGTGCGCGTCCTGCAGCGCTGCCGGGGCCAGGCACACGGTGAGTGGGGCGGGGAGTGGGGCTGGGGGGGTCGTGGGGCTGGAGGGGCCATCGCTCAGCTCCTCCTTTCCGTCTGCACCCATCCAGCTCCGCTGTCCCCGCTGCGGAATCGCTCCCCGCACCGACCGGAGGATGCCAGGGCCGTCAGGATCAGCACATGTAGGTGTGGGGCTGGGACACCCCAGGCTCTTAAAGGGGTCCACTCATTAAGTGCGTTCATTAATGGGGTCCACTGGTGCACACGTTGTTCTTTAACGGTGGAGGGCTGTGAACACTGGGCTGCGGCTGCTGGTGACTTGGTATTTCCAGATGAGCATCACTCTGTCCCGTGGAACACGCCTGTTCCCATTTGCTCCTGCTCCTTTAGTTCCAAGGGGGGTGGGGGGTCCCGGAATTAAAACCGTGGAGGTGTTGGGGGGATTTCAGTGAGATGGGCAGGGGGGGATAGAGGGGATCCATGAGCTACAACGAAGAGGGTTCAGTGGGCTGAGCTAAAGGTGATGGAGGGGGATCAGAGAGCCACGGTGGAGAGGATGGAGGGGGGTTCAGTGAGCTGGGCAAGAGGGGAGCCCCCAGAACCCAACTGGAGGTGGTGGAGGGGGTTCCCATGAGCTGGGGACCCATGAACCAATGTGGGGTGACGAAGGGGACTGCAATGAGGTGGGCAGTTTAGGAACCCAGTTGGGGGGGGATGGAGGAGGAGCCATGGGTCAGGCTGCAGGCCGTGATGGGGACGTGAGCAATGAGGAGGGGGGGGGTCTCGCCGAGCCCACCTCTCATCCCCGCTCCCCCCTGCAGGCTCGGAGCAGTCGCTGAGCGTGCGGAGCCCCGTCTCCACCTGGGCTTACCTGCAGCACCTGAAAGCCATCGACAGCCAGAAGGAGCTGCTGCGGCTCTCCCGAGACCTGGAGTCCTGATGGGCAGGAGGGGAACGGAGCCAGGACACAACGGGGACACGGGACCGTGCGTGCTGCTGGCACAGCAGCCCCACGGCTCTGCTATGGGAGCCGGACACGGCCATGAAGTCAGGAGCCCACGGGGGTTGTGGGCAGGAGAGGCCACGGACAGCAGGGTCCTCAGCCCCCACGCAGCGAGCAATAGAGGTATTTTTGTATGCGAGGCTGTGCTCACTTTACTTCTCCATGCAGCAGCCGACATTCGCTCCTTGCACCAGCCGGGGTGCCCTGGATGCCTGCAGCACCGATGCTGCCCACCCTGGGGGTGCTGGGGGGGGTGCCCATCCCTCGGTCCTGTTTGTCCCCTGGGATGCGCTGTGACCCCCATCTCAGCTCCCCGGAGCTGTGTGCCTCAGTTTCCCCACACGGACAGGGGCAAGAGCAGCAGCAGCAGCACGGAGATGGGACAGCATCCATTGTGGTGGGAGGAAGATGCAGTGATGGAGACGGGGATCGGATCAGGCTGTTCCCAAACCCCTCCCTGCTGAACACCTCTGGCTGTGTGAGGGGCAATGATCGTCCCAGTGCTCTGAGCAGGAGGAATGGAGCTGTGGGCTGATCCCTGAACCCTAAAATCTTCCCCACGTTTGCAGGGTGCCAGCTCTGCTCCAAGCGAGGCTGGGGTACAAGGGGACCAGAGCGCTGCTGCATTCCACCTCGCAGTTCATGGGGGTGGGTTGCTTGCAATAAAATTCCCCATCACAGCTAAGAGAAGCTCCAAACCTTGCAGCCAGCTCCAGGATGGGACATGGGGTCCTGGGACCCCCTGTGTCCGTGCCAGGGCCTTTGGGATCCCCTGCTCCTTGGTTCTGGGAGGTGGGGTGAGCCGGGGGTCTGGTTCCCAGCTTGCTTGGCTCCTAAGTGGGCAATGCAGGAGCACAGGGCACAGCCCAGTGTCGGGGCTGGAGCAAGTCCCGCTCTGCTGAACATCCCCATCCGGAAACATTTTGCTGGGACCCTCTCTTGTCACCTTGTGTCCCCCTGGATTCGGACTCCATGCCCCCTGAGCACATCCAGGCGAGCCGGGGCAAAGCAGACGAGTGATTCCCTGCCACGCAGCCCCACATCAGGCAGCCCAGGGCTCCTTCCATCGCCTTTTCCAGGCTCTTTGCCCTCCAGGACCCAAGGAGCCGTGCCATGGAGGAGCTCGTCCTGGGGAGGGAAGGGTTAAGCGGGAGCCGTGTGCTTTCCAGCTGGATCCCAGCCCACGGATTACCTTCAGCCCGCAGATCTGCTGGCTGGGGCCGGTGCTTGTGTCCCGGGGCTTCTCCCTTCCTCCTGCAGACTCGATGCTGGCCCCGCCATGGGGCTTGGCTGCAGGAATCTCTCAGCTCGAGTGGAAAAGCTGAGCTCTGTCTGCTTCCCCCGGTTCCGTGCACTTTCCTAAACCCGCACTGGGGTTACCCCAGGGGCACCTCCTCCTTTAGGTCCCGTCCCACCAGCAGTTCCCATGGGGAGCAGAAGCCCCACGTGGTCGTTGTCCTCAGTGGGGAGAACTGGGTGCAACAGAAGAGGGCAAGCTCTGGGCTCCCACCCGCATCCTCCTCCAGTGGGGCTGCTCCACATCCCAGCATCTCCTCCCCTTCCTCCTGTGGGGCTGCAGGACCCACACCCCATCCCAGCGTCCCATGCATCCCAGAGAGGAGCAGAACAGATGCCCCACGGCTGCAGCCAACATCCAGCGCCGTGGCTTCGCTCTCGCTTCTTGCAGCCAGGAATCTCTCTTTCTTTTCCCCCGTTTCCTCCCCCCCTCGCTGTTTGCTGGGCATTTTCCCCATAAATGTTGAACAACCCAGGTTAATCAGAGCCCAGCCCACGCTGGGCGCCTCGGGCTGGTGGCAAGCCGATCCCAAAGCAATTACAGCCATGAGAAAATCCCGAATTCTCCCAGCTTCTCCCGGCTTGGTCATGTGCAGGGTGTGCGAGGCAGGCCGTGCACACTCAGCGCGTGATGACACCGAATCATCCCGGGAACCAAAACTGCTGTCAGCAAAGGACGTGTCAGCGGGGTCGGCGGCTCGGGGGAGGAAGGGAGGAAATGACGGAGGGGTGAGAAGGATGCCGGACCTTTTCCTTGTGCTCACCTGATGCAGGTTGGGGGGGGGTGGGGTGGTGGAGGCAGGATGCACTGCTGAGGGGGTCACAGGTTGCGTCCCCTGGGCTGGGTGCGCTCAGAGCAGGGGTTTCTGCTCGGGGTGGGGATGCGTGGGGGGTCTCGGATCCTGCTGGTGGTGATGGAGAGGGGGTGGGCAGCAGGAAAACGTGGTTCCTAGGGGTGTGGGCTGCGTGCAAGGATGGTGGAGGGGCTCCCTGGGAAAGCACGGGCAGGGGGATGGGGGGATGCAGCACCAGCGGCGCCGATGGCCGCTCTGACCCCCCTGGAGGTGAGGACCCCCCCGAGACGCTTTTCCTTGGCTCCACAACCATCGCCCTGGGGAACTGCAGACAGAGGAGTGGAGCAATCATCCCGGGAGCTGGAATTACCAGCCCTCCTCCCACTCTGGGCAGCCTGTAATTAGGACGTGCACGTAATGAGCTCGGGTAAAGTTGGGGTGCAGCCCGCAGTGAGGTCCTCGGTGGCACCAAGCTCCTCCCTCGGTTCCGGGGACCCACATATAGCAGGGAGCGCTCGGCAGCACCCACATTACTGCCAGAGAGCTGGGATGCTGCGGAGCACCGGGGTGATGAAGGCCTTCATCCTCCTCCTCGGGGTGGGAATGGCCTTGGGCTGTGAGTACCAGCGCTCTGCCTGGGGAGGGGGCTGCACTGGGCTGAAAGAAGGGGGGGATTTGGGGAGTTGGGAGCTCAGGTGCACCAGGGCAGGTGCTTGGTGTGGGGTCGGATCCTTCCCAAAGAGTGGGGGATGTTTCCCTGGGGGCTCTGCTGGCGGTGGGGTGGGGGTTGCCCTTCTCTTCGCTGGGTTGGTGCACGCTGCTGTGCTCTCCACCTGCAAACCCACCTCCCTCCTGCTCCTCCATCCTCCCGCTCTGGGGGAGCACTGAGGGCAATTTGTCCAATTCCTTACCCACAAACCTCCCGCCTGCTGCTGGAGGGGGGGCGGCGGAGCCCAGCGGTTGCAAGACACAACACGAACCCGGGTGTTTTGCCCGTGGAAAGCACCAGGCAAAGCTCCCAGAGAGCCCAGCTCAGCCACACAGCCACACCAGCACAGCTCCAGTGCCCAGACTGGAAGCATACTGGGATGCGCTGGGGCTCCCAGCACCCCCGGGGGCTCTCACCTGGCTTCACCCCAAGCCAGCTCGCGCCTCGGGCAGTGAGCGAAACCATGTGAAAGCTGTCATCACCTTCCCCTGCATCACGAGAACGGCTGGCACCTTCCAGAGTCATGAGCATCCCGGGTCAACAGGGCAGCACTCGTGGGACAGGTCTGGTGGCAGCGGGTTTGGTCACCCCCTCGGTCACACAGAGGCAGTTGTGGAGCACGGGGATCGTCCTCGTTGGTGCGAGTTACAGGGCTCAGCCCCACTCCATCAGGCCAAGAGCTGCATGCAACCCAACGCACACAGAGCGAGGCGTTGAGGAGATGGGGCAGAGCAGGATGCGTGGGGCAGCGGGGTTGGAGGGCAGGACCCCGAGCTCGAAGGCGGCATGGACAGGGGTGGCTGCTGCAGCAAGGAGCGGCGGCTGGGCGCCGTGCTTTTGGCTCTGCTCACCGGCGTGTTGCACGTGACGAGCTGCCGTCACTGCCGCGTTCTTGCACGAAGCGAGGAGTTTCATCACCATTCTGACGCCGCGAGCGGGCCGGATCTGATGTTCCAGAAGCAGGCATCTTGCCCCAGGATGAGCGGTGAGGAGTTGTGCAAGGCCAAGGTGTAAGAGGAGCTGCTTCCACGCTGGGTTGCCCGTGAGGAGTCACCACGTTCTCGTCCTGGTTAGTGACCCTCGCTTGGAGGCACGGCTCTGGCTGAAGAACTGAAGAACTCATTGGCTCCATGCATGGAGAGTATGCACTGACCGGGCAAGCTCCATGCAGACTCCCTCGTCTCACAGTTTTGAGGCCGTTCAGAGGATTTGGCTGCCAAAACCACATCTGGCCTCAGCTTGCCTCATTTGGCAACCCAGGCTTCTGCTGGGGGAGGGCAGAAAGCTTGGGTCCTGTGCAGGGCAGGGATGGGTCGGAGGTGAGGGCAGGAGGACGGGCCCGGCTCTCACCACACAGATCCCCAGCAGCATTTGGGCAGCATCCCAAGGGCACAGCATCCTTTGGGCACAGCGTTTGGGCACAGCATCCTTTGGGCACAGCATCCTTTGGGCACAGCATTTGGGCACAGCATCCCCTGGGCACAGCATCCCCTGGGCACAGCATCGCTCAGATGCTGTGCTGAGCGCTGCTGGACACATCCCTCTCCTCCTGACCTCCTCCAGCGTTGCCAGCTCTCCCATTGGCTCTTCTCACCCTCGAATTCCAGCAGCTCTAACACAGCCATGAAGAGCTGCAGGCTGCCCTATAGCTGCCTGGCTGTATTTAGGGTCAAGCCCAGCGAGCAAGCATCCTCCTACAGCCATCCCAATGCGGGGAGAAGTCTGGGATGCTGCAGCTCTTCTTGCACCCGAGCCTTGGAAGGGAATGGCTGATGCTGAGCTCCCCCCAAGGGCTCTGCACATCTCCCAGCCCCACGGAGCCGCGGCGCATCCCGGCGCTGGGCTTTGCCGCAACACGCTCGGGGAACGTCTCAGCGCTGACCGATGCGTGGGCAGTTCCTGCCTTGTGCAATCCCCCCCGGGGGCTGCAGCTGGAAAACGAGCCTGGATGTGTCATTCGGGGTGACTGGTCCCCACCGGCGCTTTGGGAGCCAAGAAGGATGGAGACAGGACGGGGATTGCTGCTGCCTGTCCCAACCAGGTGTCCAGGCCCGGTGACCTGGGGCCGGATGGAGCAACACTCACCTTGCACCATCGGGTGCTGCTTCTTTTCAAAGCTTCTTGCCATTCTCCCCGCATCAGCACAGGAAAAGGTTGGGCAAAGGTAGAACCCAGGGCAAACCCCAGACCCAGGAACACCTCAGGAAGCCAAGCAGCAGTCAGCAGCTGGGGCTGGGGGGGCAAAGAGCTCCTTCCCTCCCACCACCACCTGTGGGTCCAGCGCTTTGGCATCTCCGAGAAGCAGAAATTCTTTGTGCCAAATGCAAGGGGATGAGGCTGGAGAGATTGATCCCTCAGCATGACACCTGGAGGCCGCAGAGAGAGCGGGGTTTGCCCACGTTGCCCCCCAACACAAACAACCCAGTTCCAGCTCGGTGCCACGGAGCGCCTTGCCAGTGCCCCTCGTCCTTTCGGGACGTGACGTTGGCTCTATTCATAGCCCAGCTCAGCGCTAATTTTAGGTGTGTAATAAAGCTGCACGGCGCATGGGTGGTATAAATAGCCCAGGAGGGAGTCCCCGGTTTTCATTGCGAATTGCAAATGAGGGCGTCTGGAATGCGGCGCTCCTCTGGACACGGGATGCTGTGGCTGAGCCGGGTGTTAGCGGGGTGAATCAGGGCAGGAATTAGCAGGGCAGCCAGGAAGGTGCTTCCTGGTGCCAAGTGGCTGCGATGTCCCTGCCATGCGGATGGCTGCGGCCGAGCGACCTCAGGGACGTCGTCCTGAGGACTCATCCTGTCCAAACCCAACTCATCCTTCCAAACCCAACTCATCCACCCCAAAAACCCAAAGGATCCCGCGTAGCTCCGTGGCTGGAGCTGGGTCCGTTTGGCTCTGCCAGGTTGGGAGCGAGGAGGGAACGGTGCTGGAGCAGGCGGGCAGCGCTGTGAGCACTGGGATGCTGCAGCAAGGAGCTGCTCCAGCCCCACAGCAGCCGGAGTTCCTCTTCCTCCTGGACACCCCCACCATGGCTGTCCCCACGCTGTCCCCTTGTCCCCTGCCAGGACCCAAAAGGAAGAGTTGCTCCCGGATTCGGGGCCGGATGGAGCAGGGCTGTCAGCCCATCCCACAGAACCACTCTGTTGTTTCTCTCCCCCAAAGCCCTGTACACGGACCCCGAGTCCTGCAAGGGACGTTGCGAGGAGCCCTACAGCCACGAGGACCAGTGCCACTGCGACGCCGACTGCCAGAGCCGCAACAGCTGCTGCGGGGATTACCTGGAGCACTGCGGGGAGGGTGAGCACCGCCGGGCGGGGGGGGGGCTGCCAGCATCCAGCAATGGGGTGCGGAGGGCTGCGTGCATCCACTTGCTCCGCTCGGCGCTTGGGTGCGGGCTCCTGGGCACGGCTCCATCACCCTGAGCTCTCCTCTTTCCTCCCGGCTCTGCGTAGGTGAGGATGCGGCGCACAGACGCGCTGCAGGTGAGCAGCATCACCCCGTAGGGATTGCAGGGAGCAGCGGAAGGCTTTCAACCCCAAAAGGGTGGGCTCGGTGCTGGCTGGGACCGTGCCCCCTTCTCCCCATCCCACCGCCAAGCTCCCATCTCTCCCCGCAGAGCGCTTCTCCAGCAGCCACGATGCCATCAGCGACGAGGAGCTCCGCCACGTCTCCGAGCAGCTCTACGGGGCGGATCGCAACAAGGCTCAACCCAACGACATCGCCATCAACCCGCAGCACCGGGCTGCCCCCGACGAAACGGGGCTCCAGGAGGATCGCTCCCCCGAGCCGTGAGTGTGCTGCGTCTGTGTACGGCCAGCAGGTCGGGCTGGATGGTCTGAAAGGGCTCTCCCAGCCCTTAATGATTCGATGATTGAGGGGATGCGATGGCCAGAACCTGGGCAGCTGAACCAGGGGCAGGGCTGGATTTCAAATGGGATATCTACTCATAGAGCTGTAGGATCATGGAATCATCCCAGTTGGAAAAGACCCCCAGGATCTCTAGGTCCAACCCCAACCATCCCCACGGACCGTGCCCCCAAGTGCCACATTGGCACATTTCTTGAGCACCTCCAGGGACGGTGACCCCACCATTCCCTGGGCAGCCCGTGCCAACGCGTTGCCACCCTTTAGGACAAGAAATCGTTCCAACTATCCACCATGAACCTCCCCTGGTGCAACCCAAGCCCATCACCTCACCCCAACCTCCTTTCAGGGAGGAGACCAGCATTAAGGTCTCCCCCGAGCTCCTCTTCTCCAGCCTGGACAACCCCAGCTCCCTCAGCCGTTCCCCATCACACGTGTGCTCCAGACCCCTCCGTGCCCCACTGCCCTTCTCCGGGCACACTCCAGCACCTCCGTGTCTTTCCTGGGGGTTGCTGCGACCCAAGCGCAGGACTCAGCGCTCGGTCTTGTTGGACCTCATCCCATCGACCTCAAGCCCTGGGTGCAGCCCACCCGGCCCCCTCCGCTGGGCCTTCCTCCCCTCTCCTTCTCTCCCAGGCTCTACGCATACGTCAACGAGAAGCTCTTCTCCAAACCCACCTACGCCAGCTTCATCCGTTTGCTGGACAACTACCAGCGGGCGACCGGCCGCGAGGAGGAGGTGACGGCCGAGGAGCTGCGGGAGCAGGACGTCTTCCTGCAGGAGGTGATGAAGACGGAGCTCATGAAGAAACTTTTTGCTTTCCTCCGCGAAAAAAGTGAGCGTGGGTCACGGCCGGGGGCTGGCGGCGGTGAACAGGGGTCGGCGCGCGCTGATCCCGCAGCTCCTTCCCTCCGCGTGCAGATCGCTACGGCTCCGAGCAGGAATTCCTGCAGGATCTGAAGGAGATGTGGTTCGGGCTCTACTCCCGAGGCGATGGCGAGCAGGACTCCAGCGGCTTCGAGCACGTCTTCTCAGGTGGGGTGCATCCCAGGAGGGTGGGGAGAGTGGGGCAGCTCCTCGGGGTCCTGGGTGGGGAATCTGGGTTGGGCTGGGGGGCAGCACTTGGGGAGCAGAGCTGGGATTTGGGGGGTTCAGCCCCAGCTGAGCTCATCCTGTCTTTAGGGGGTCAGAGCTGGGGGCTTTGGGGTGGAGGTGCCCGTCTCACCCCAGTTCTCCTTTGCGTTTAGGGGAGATTAAAAAAGGGAAAGTGAGCGGGTTTCACAACTGGATCCGCTTCTACCTCCTTGAAAAGCAGGGGCTGGTCAACTACTTCAGCCACAACTTCGACGGGCCGGTAAGCGATCCCATGGGGCGAGGCAGGATTTGGGCACGGAGCGCTGATCCCGCTCCATCAGCTGCATCCCAAGGGGGGAAACCAAGACCCCCAGGACGTGGGGCAGAGCTGCTCAGCCTGCTGCGTCCCCTCCGCCTTCATATAGGATGGAAGGAGGGTGGGAATGCAATGGGTGAATGGGGCAGATGTGGGGCTGGGAGTGCCCTGCTTGGGGTGCAGCCAGGCTTGCATGGCTCCCCTGCCCTGCTATGGAGGGTCTCATCCCTGAACCCCTTTCCCCTGCTCCCAGTGGGACACCTACCCTGACGTGCTGGGGCTGCAGTTCAGCTGGGACGGCTTCTACAAGGAGGTGGGCTCCGCATTCATTGGCTGCAGCCCCGAGTTTGAATTCGGCGTGTACACGTTGTGCTTCATCGCCAGACCTGGGAGGGCGTAAGTAGTGCGTCCGTCTGTCTGTCCTCCGGCCACGGAGCCAACAGTGCCCTCCTGTCCCCATTCTGGATTTGGGAAACCTTACGGAGCAGCTGAGCCAGGTCCCGCTGCCCTCAGCTTTGGGGTGGGGTTGGGATGAGCTGGGAACGTGGGGACGCCAGGAGCACCCCAGGGTGGCGATGAGATGGAGCAGAGCTCTGTGTCCCCACAGATGTCACCTGAGCTTGGGCGGCCACAGCGTCAGCATCCAGACCTACACCTGGACCAAGTCCACCTACGGCCACGGCAAGAAATACATCGCCACAGCCTACATCATCTCACCCTGAGCCCACCCGCGTCCCGGCCGGGAGGAATGGGGCGGCTGCAGCCCCTCTGCTCCGGGGCCACGGGCTGCCCCACGGCTTGGCCCCCACGTGTGGGGCAGGGCTGGTCCTGCCGTGGGAGGTGGATGGCTGCAGGACCGGTGTGGAGCAGGGCAGCCCACGTGGAGGCAGCAGGAGGATGGAGGAGGCGGCCCTGGTGCCATCGAGTGTGGCATCGCCTGCTGGCAGCAGGAGAGCTGGGGGCAGGGAGGGATTTGCAGTGGATGGAAGCAACCCTGAATGGAATAAATACTGATGCTGGATGGAAGTGCATTCAGTTCCTCGCTGCCGGAGCCTCTGTTGTGGGTCAGGGTGGGTTTGGGGAACCCCGTGCCCCTCACCCCCAAAATTTGTCCCCCCCTCCCTTCTCCCTGCAGCCAGCTGGGTGCTGATGGGCTCCTTCCCACTCTGGCCAGCTGCCAGCGGGTCCTGCCCCAAGGAATTGCCCCACTGGGGGCCCGCCAAGCTGCTGTGTCCCCAAGGCAGCCCCTCCCCAAGGACCAACACGGGGGAGCTGGGGGCTGCCTGCACCTAAGCCCAGCTGAACTCACCCTGGAGACCCCGAGCCCTTCCCCAGTGCCCCCCAGCACGGAGCACAAACCCGGGAGCCCTGTGTTCATCTTGTCCCAAGGAGATGACACCCAACCTAGCTCTGCTCCCCATGTCCCCACACTGTCCCCACACCCTGGGGGCGACGAGGACCCCAGAACCGTGCTGAGCCCCCGCAAAGCGCTCCGCTCCCATCCTCGTCCCCACGCTCAGCCCCACGCACGCACTCCCTCTCCTCCTCCCCCGCGGTTTTCGGGTGCTGCGGGCAGGACAGCCACCAGCAGTGGGGGGGGGGGGGGGGTGACTTCGTGTGCGTGTGTGTCTCCCACCCTACTTACGTCCCAAGCCCCCCCCCCCTCTTTGCAGCAGCACGGGTCCCAGGGTGGGGATGCCGCGCTGGCGGGCAGCACCGCTGAGATTGGAGCTGCCCGACAGATGGCGGCTGCAACAGTTCCTGGCGGAGGGCTGGGCGTCCCCGCGCCATCTGCCAGGGGTCACAGGTGACCCCCAAACCCCGCCGCAGGGGAGG
>NC_034437.1:517232-518220 GCF_002078875.1 Numida meleagris
GGGGGGCCGCACCCAGGAGGAACGGGGCCGTCCCCGCGGTGCCCCACAGAAACACGCCTGGCAGATGTGCCCCCTCCCTACAGCCGGGGTTATGCGAGGCGAGGTGAGAGCGCAGCTTTGGGGATGCGCAAAGGCGACGGGCATCGTGCGGCGAGCAGCTCCGCGCCGGGCACCACGTGCGTGTCCGCAGATCGTTCCCCCCCTGGGTAAGCGGAGTGGCTCCAAAGACGAGCAAGAGACCCCCCCCCCAAAAGCTCCTCATCCCGAGGGATGACGACGGCGTGGGTCTGCCCCACACCCCACAGCGGGACCCCGGGTGCCACGCCGTTCCCCACGGGAGCTTCGCGGGGTGAGGACGAGGAGGGTCCCAGCTCCCCACGAGCCCCCCGCTGCGTGACATCCTCATCCCAGCGGCCGCGGGGAGCGGGGACGCCGAGCGGAGAGGCTCTAATCCCCTTCCGTAAGCGATACGGCGCTAACTGCCCCGATGGGAATCCGACCACATCTGGTCCCAGAACCCACGGGGCCGCCCGGCACCGCGCTGCGCTAAGAGGATGAGGATGCGGAGGGGGGGGGGGATAGGATCAAGCATTCACCCCGCGGGCGCTGTTCTCTCGCCGGCGATCAGATGTCGGAGCCCTGGGCTCCGTCTGGGCACGAGGCAGCACCTTGACGGCCCCCTCCTCGCTTTGCGTCCCCGCGTCACGCAGCCACCTGCCACCCCGCTCCCTTCGCTGGGTGCTTTGGCAGAAATGCCCCCCAGCAGCACCCCCCCCGGCCCTCCCAGCACCAGCCCCGTGCTCTGCCCCGCTCCGCAAAGCTCAGCTCCGTGCCAAGGAGATGCTGTCCCGAGCACGGGGAGCTGGTGTTGGAGGGGGCTCAGAAAACTGCTGTCCCTGCCCTGAGAGGAGAAAATGACCCCGGATAAGCTCAGTTGCTCCTTGAGCATCCTAGAAGAGACCCAGGGGCTGCGCCCCGTTCTCCCCCC
>NC_034437.1:519875-521884 GCF_002078875.1 Numida meleagris
GGATGGGGATGAGTTTAAAGACGGGATTATTCCTGTACAAATTCTGATTAAAGCGTCCCCGAGCCCTCCTGCGACAAGATTAAGCAGAGCTCTAATCTCGCCCGAGCAGCAAGACTTCGTCAATAACTCCAAATCTCTCCGCTGTTAGTTTATCTGGCGGGGATTAAGAGGGGAGGTTCCTGAACTTGTGTTATAATAGTATTTCTGAAAAAAAAAAAAAAAGAAGAAAAATGGAAAAAAAAAAGAATATGTGTGTGTGCTGGGCAGTGCGTGCCGGCCGGCATTGCCTCGCAGCCAGGGCTGGGGCTGCCCCATCCGTGCTGCTCTATGGGGAGTGCAGAGCTGAGCCCTGCTGGCACCCAAAAATTGCCCTTTGTGGCCCAAGCACGGGCTCTGAGTGCCCCATATCGGGGGGGGCAGTGGGGCTCGGTCCCTCCTCACCCTGCACATCCATCCCGGAGAGCCCCGAGCTCAGGTAGCCCCACCAGGGCCGGGGCAAGACCACGCTGTCCCCTGGCAGGGACGTCCCCTGGGGTGCCAGGTGGACTCATGGCAACTTTGGAGCTCTCCGGGTCCCGTAGCAGCGTGGTCCCCACTCTCAGTGGGGCTGGGAACGGTGGCTGAGCTGGGATGGCCCTGGGATGTGGGGTGGCCCTGGGATGTGGGGTGACCCTGGGATGTGGGGTGTTCTGGAGATAGGGGGTGTTCCAGAGACGCTGAATGTTGCGGAGATGATGTGGGATGCTCCAGATGCGGGACATGAGATGGCCCTGAGATGCTGGGATGGCCCCGGGATGTTGGGTGGCCCTGGGATGTGGGGTGGCCCTGGGATGTGGGGTGTTCTGGAGATATGGGGTGTTCCGGAGGTGCTGAATATTCCGGAGATGATATGGGATGCTCCAGATGCGGGACATGAGATGCAGAATGGCCCCAGGATGTGGGGTGCCCTGGAGACACGGGATGCTCCGGAGATGCTGAATGTTCCGGAGACGATGTGGGATGCTCCAGATGTGGGACATGGGATGGCCCTGAGATGGAGGATGGCCCCGGGATGTGGGGTGACCCTGGGATGTGGGGTGTTCTGGAGATATGGGATGCTCCGGAGATGCTGAATGTTCCGGAGATGAAGTGGGATGCCCCGGAGATGTGGGATGCTCCAGATGCAGGATGGACGGAGCAGATGCCGGGGGAACGCCGGCCCTAATCCCCTGGCCCCGGCCCCGCGGTGTAAACACTCTGTACAGCTTTGCAAACAGATTGAAGCACGGCTGAGCTGGAGCGCGGCGCGGAGCTTAGGGGTTTGCCGGAGCCAGCGCCGGGATTTGGGCGAATTCCCCACCTTGTGCTGGGGGATAGGGAGCCCGGCCCGGCTCCGTGGGGCTGTGAGGGTGTGGGGAGGGGGGTTGGCTTTGCCCCACTCACCTGGCCCCCAGCAGGGCGCGGTGGGGAGCAGCAATGGGGGTGTGGGGGGCACCCTGAGGAGCTCTGAGTGGTCTCCAAGCCCTCGGATCAATGGGCACGCGGTTGCTCCAGGGGTGATCTGCTCCCAAACCCCTCTGCCCTCATCCCCTCCGGGCCCACGAGCTGGGCTGAGCATCCTCCACCTTTTGAGGACACCTCTGCCACGCAGAGCCTGGGCGGAGGGGCTCGGGGAGGCAGGGGGGTGGGCAGAGGGAGTCAGGGAGGGGAGGGGGGCACGGGGTGCACAGGATCTACCCAAACTCACGGCCACCTCCAGCACCTTGGAATAAAGAGGCGTTCCCCGAGAGCTGCAGACCCCCAGCCGTGCCGAGGACGGGGTGGGAGGTTCGTGCCACGCGTGGGCCCGGGGTCCCAGCTCTGCCCCAGCCCAGCTTATCCCCATTGAACCCCATTTGTGCCCATAGAGAGCGGGCGTCCCAGCGCACCCCGCATCCCCCGGCGCTGCCCACCACGGTTGTCCCCTTTGGGGACCACGCTCAGCTCCTGGCCCACGGAGAAGGCGAGCTGCCAAAATCTGCTGTGCCCTC
>NC_034437.1:522979-524505 GCF_002078875.1 Numida meleagris
CACCCCCCCATCTCAGGGGGAAAGACGATTAACTCAAGAACCAGCGGTCTGATAGTTGGGCTTAGTGGGAAAATCCTCGTGGTTTCCCGAGCCGGCCACATTAGGAGCTCAGTGGCTCGCGGCGTTATCAGATTACAAACAATATCAGAATTACAGCTTTTAAAGCCGGGTTTTGCAGAGGCTTAGCAATTATACAAGCCCGGGTTTAACCCACCCCGTGGGGGGGAGTGGAGTGATCTGGGGCTGGGACCCCCCAGGAGCACCCATAGGAGCACACTGAGGGGAGTTTGTGGCATAGGATCCTTCGTCCCGGATGCTAATTAGTCATTAAGGCCACGGAAGTGTGGCTGATGGCTCAGCTCACCCGGCCAGCGCTCTGCTCGCGCCACGTCCGGTGCAAAACCTGCCCCGCTGTCACTGCGCTGGGGATGGGGACACGTGGCACTGCCCCACAGCACGGGGACGGCCGTGTGCTCACACGCGTGTGCGTGCACAAGGCGCTGTGCACGGCTCCGTGCACACTTGGAGATGGGGGGGGCCCCAGAGGGGGGTGAGGCACAGCTGGGGTCTGGGCATCACTGCAGTGCTGGCAGCTGGGGGCTGTTCTGTCCTGCCCTGCTGCTCCTTGCAGGGGTCACTGTGGGTGTGCACGTGTGTATTTGCCCTGTGCATGCATGCACGCGTGTGCATACGTGTGTGCATGCATGTGTGCATGTGTGGGGGTGCATGTGCAGGTATGTGTGCATGCATGTGCACGTGTGTGTGCATGTGTGTGCATGTATGTGTGCATTTATGTGCATATATGTGTACATGTGTGCACATACATGTGCACATGTGTGTACATGCAAGTGTGCATGCATGTGCATGTGTGTGTACATGTGTGTGCACATGTGTGTGCATGCGTGTTTACATGTGTGTGCACGCGTGTGTACATGTATGTGCATGCGTGTTCACATGTGTGTACATGTGTGTGCACATGTGTGTGCATGTATGTGTACATGTGTGTGCACGCATGTGCACATGTGTGTGCACGCATATCCATAGGTTTGTGCATGCATGCACATGTCTGCAAATGACCAAGGAGCACGGGTAAGGAAGCTCTGCAGGACTGTGCACACACGTGCATCCACACGTGTGCACGACACAGCAGTGCAGGAGGCTGTGAGCGTGTGCACACGCGTGTTGTGCCCACGCCCCTTCCTACACGCAGATCCGTGCATTGCTGCGCTACGAAACGTGTGCAACACGTGTGCACCGTTCTTGCACCTGCACCAGGACTGGGTGCCTCTGCCCGCTGCAGCCACCCCATGTGGGTGCTGCCCCGTGCCGTCTCACGCACCCCATGCCCACCCGTGTCCCCCTCTGGGTTGGGGGCACAGGATGTCACCCCCCCCCCCCCCCCCCCACTCACACACATCCCCTGTCCCTTTGCAGAGAGGCTGCAGCTGCGGGCCCCCCCCCCGGAGAGCCCCTCACCGCTCACATCTTGCAGGGATGTGACGCTCGGTGGCTCCCACCGGGCCCCA
>NC_034437.1:532561-539686 GCF_002078875.1 Numida meleagris
TCCTGGGCCCATCCTGCCCCCAGCAGCACTGGGAGCCCACCCCCAACCTGGGGACCCCACCCCATCCCCAAAGCTTCGCCCTTGGGATCGCATCCCCCATCGCTTCCCCCATCACCACGCTGAGGAGGAGAGCGGCAGCCCCCGGGGGACGATGCTGCTTTCCGACAAGACCACGACTTTATTCATTCTTTGAGCTAAAAACCCAATTCCGCTTTCTTTACAAAAGGATAAACATTTGCTCTCCGTACAAAAGGGACCCGGGGGGGGGGTTGGCAGGGGGGCGAGGAGGAGGGGGGGTGGGCAGGGACCCGCGGAGCGCACCTCCAAATTCCCACCTCCATACAGAACACGGCGAGGTTCGGCCAGCCGGGCTCGGCAGGCCGAGGGGATGTCCAAAAAAATAGTTGCCCGGATTTTCACGGAAACCAAAAGAATTGCATAGGCTTCGAAGTTATTGCTGGCAGAAACAGCAGGGAGGAGCTGGGAGATGCTGGGCACCGTCCAAGGGGCGAGAAGCGGCAGCGTTCGGTACGGAGCTCGCCGTGGGATGGGAGAGCCTTGGGTCGAGGGCTGGGCCCGCCAAAGGAGGGGGGGGGAATAAATTAAATAAATAGTGGCTAATAAATAATCCCGGAGCGACGGCACGGAGGAAAGCGCGACGCCGAGTCCCGGCAACTGGGATGGGAAAGGAGGAGGGTGGTGGGCATGGCGCACCGGAGGGAGGCAATTAATGAGGCAGCACCCACACCCCGAGTCGATCATAAATAAAGCAGGGGGAGAAGAATTTTGTGCTTCTTTGGGCAGGGTGTCTTCGGGATGCGGACGGGGCCGGGGTATGGGCACTCGCAGCGGTGTCGCATCTGTGCGCCTGCAAGCCCAACTGAGGGACCACGAGAGAGGTGTGAGGCTCAGGAGGAGGACAGAGTCCTACAGTGATGCCCAGGAGGAGGACAGAATCCTACAATGATGCTCACCAGGAGGACAGAGTCCTGCAGCGATGCCCAGGAGGGGGACAGAGTCCCACAATGATGCTCAGGAGGAGGACAGAGTCCTACAATGATGCTCACCAGGAGGAGGAGAGAGTCCTACAATGATGCTCAGAGGAGGACAGAGTCCTACAATGATGCTCACCAGGAGGAGGACAGAGTCCTACAATGATGCTCAGAGGAGGACAGAGTCCTACAACGATGCTCACCAGGAGGACAGAGTCCTACAATGATGCTCAGAGGAGGGCAGAGACCTGCAGCGATGCTCAGGAGTTTCCCACCTGGCCCCACGGAAGCGATGCCGTCGCTCCGGTTCCGTCCCTTCTAGAAAAGAGCTCTGCATTGAGGCTGATCTCTCCGCCCCAAGAGTTTGGGTCTGCCTCCGTCGCTCCCCGAGGTTGGGATGGAGCGGGGGATGATGTGAGCCTGGCTGGCTCGTGGCGGTGGGGTTCTCTGCTGGGGGGGGAAGCGTCGTGGAGGAAAAATCCCGTTGGGTTCTGCAGGTGGTTCTGAGAGCCCAGCACCAACGGGGCGGGGGGAAGGGACACGGGCTGGACCCCACCCGGTGCAGGACACATTGCATCCCACAGCCCCGGGGATGGAGCTGGATGAGCCAGCACCGCGTGGCGAACCGGAGATTTGGAGCGGGATCCCACCGAGCAAAGCTGGGACGTGCTGTGGGGCAAAGGTGCCTCCACGAGCATCCCTGGGGGGTGGGGAGCGGGGATGCAGCCCCCAGGCTCCTCCGTCCCCAAAGGGTTCGGCTCTGGAGCCTGGAGGAAGGGTTCACGTGGCTCCTGGGGATGGCTCTGAACAGCAGACACGAGTGGGACGGGACAGGGGTCCACAGCGACGCCCCATGGGGATGCTCAGGAGTCCATCACGCTGCCCCATCGCAGCGATTTCCTCGCTCCGGTTGCGTCCCATCTACAAAGAGCTCCTCAACGTGGCCGGTCTCTGTCCCAGGAGTTTGGCTCTGACCCTGCTTTGCTACTCATTAAAGATGGCATTGAGCTGAGGCCCGGCCACGTGGTGAGGGTAGGACTCGTAGCTCACGTCTATGGGGATCTCGTAGCGGGGCACTGCGTTTTGGAAGTGGGTGGCGTGTCCGTGAGCCCCGGCCAGGCTGACCGAAGGGTAATGAGCCATGAAAGCGTAGGGTTTATCCAGGTCTGGAGAGCCGTCCTGCTTCAAGGAGAAGTTCCCACTGATGCTCAGGGGAGGCGTGAGGGGACCCTCGTACGGGGGAGTGGTGCAGTCGGGGGGGTTCCCGAAAGAAGCATCCACCAGGCTCTTAAAGGTGGGGGGCTTGAGGTGCAGCAGGTGGGTTTCCATCGAGCCGTAGGGCGGGCTGGGCAGCCCCGGGGACTGGTAGGTGAAGGAGTGGCTGGAAATGGCCGGCTCGCACCCCGGGACTTTCTCCTCGTGCTTCTCCAGGAACAAGGTCTGCGGCCCCAGCTGCAGGCAGCCGGCCACCAGGTTGCTGGTGGGCTGGGATAAACCTTTGCAGAGCATCTCCACGAAGCTCTTCCCTTCCGGAGTCTGCCCCGTTTCGAGCACCTCGGACAGAGCCCAGATGTAGTTCCTGGCCAACCTCAGCGTCTCGATCTTGGACAGCTTCTGGGTTTTGGAGTAGCAGGGCATCACCCTCCTCAGGTTGTCCAGGGCGTCGTTCAACCCGTGCATCCGCGTGCGTTCCCGAGCGTTGGCTTTCACCCTCCGAGCCCTGAACCTCTCCAACCTGGCCTTGGTCATCTTCTTCTTCTTTGGTCCTCTTCTCTTCGGCTTCTCCCCGTCCTCCTCTTCCTCCTCTTCCTCCTCGATGCTGTCGTGCTCTTCGTTCAAGCCGGGCACCAACCCAAAAGCTCCTTGCCTGCCGTCCTCTGCCTTCAGCTCTCCCTTGGAGCTCAGCGCATCGTCCATCCAGCCCTGGGCGCTCCCCAGCTCCGCCATCTCCTTGGCCTTGGCGTACGTCTTCGTCATCTCTCAGCTCTGCAACGAGGGGACAGGAGACGTTAACGAACCCCAGCCAAGCCCATTCGGAGCCAAGCTCCAAGCCATCCCCCTAGGGGCACCGACGGCATTCTGTCCACCAGCGGGACCTACAGCATCCGTCCGTCTGTCTATCACTACAGCCATCTCCAGTGGGTTTGATGGTGGGCTCGCCGCTGCAGCGCCTGGCACGCAGCACCCCAAGCGTGATTTTCCCCTTAAATGTTGAGTTTTGGGCAACTTTAAGGAGCAGGAATCAGCTCTGCACCTCCCATCCAACACTCCGTACCAGGAGCCACGGAAGCTTTTTCAAGGGGCTTTCCTAGGAACTCAGTTTTTTGGGGGGTTGTTTTGGGTTATTCTCACCCACGAGTTCAGCCTGGAGCCTGATCTCCCCATCTCCTCCAATCTGATCGTGTTTTATCAGCCCTTCCTTTCCCTCTGCCGCGAGAGCGCGGTCGCGCCGCACAAAGCCGACGTGGTTTCATGCCCATCAGCCCCCCAGATCCCGTCACCGCGCCCGACTCATTTAATAAAGCTTAGCATCTAAGCAGCTTTGCTGAAAGTGCGCTGCCCAAGCCCCGGGTCCACCGCCCCGTCCGCCCCACGTGGAAAATCCCACTTTTAATATGCGAGATGGGGCCGGCGGGCTGGATTAGGGTGTTAATTGCTGCGCGCGGCCACCGTATCCCAGGAGGACCACGTGGCCCCAATTAACTCTTCGGTGGAGCAGGAGGAGACCGTCATTGAGGGAAGGTGCTGGGGGGACACCAGGGGTCAGGTTGATGGGGCCGGGTTGGGATGGAGCAGATCCAAATCCGTGCTGCCCGCATCCTGGAGGGGTCACCAGCAAAGCCCTGGGGCTGCGAGCGCGAGCATTGCTCCCAGTGCCCCCTTGGAGAAGGGAGATGGTTTCCAATTGGCAGTTTTAGAGACTTTGCTCTTTTTCTTTCTTTTTTTTTTTTTTCTCCGGAATATTGAGAAAATAGTCAAGTAGACAAGGAGGGAAATGCCCCATGAGGTCGTTGTGGTTGGCTTCCCCATTTTCCAAGAAGAGAAGGAGAACTGGGAGCCCACTGTGGGAAGGGAACCCCTCCAGCCAGCCAGTTTTGTTCGGATACCTTTGGTTTTGGAAGCCTCCATCCCACGTTACCCGAACCAACCAGCAGAAGAAACCCACAGCAGGAAAGAGCCTGCACAAACTGCAAACTCGATTTCCAATTTGCCATGGCTCAGCCCTCCTGCGCGCTCCTCGCTCTCTGGTTCTGGAAACCACTGAGCTCTCACCCCAAAACAAGTGGGTTCCATTCCTGCTCCTTTCCTGCGGGGCCAGGAATTCGATTTCAGCCCTTCAGGACAAAGAGCAACTGCGCAGCCCCTGGAGCGAAGACCCTGACCCCAAACGGGACCACCCAAAGCAGAAGAAACCCTGGGGGGAAGGGTCCTGGCAGGACGCTGGCACGAGAACCAGGCACGAAATGGGAACTCATCACGGAGTTGGGCAGGAGGGACAGGACACCCCCAGGACGACCACGAAAATTAGGATTTACTCGAGAGCTCTGCGCTGCGTCCTGTCCGGGAACGCAGCAGGATGCGGTCCAGCTGTCCGCAGACCCGGCATGCAGAAAATCCTGCAGCTGCCAGCGAGAGATGCTGCTCCTTCAGCCCCAGCGTGGCCATGGGATGGCTGGGGGATGACCATGGGATGGATGTGGGAGCACTGCTGTCACCAAGCCCTGGACCCAGGAGCTCCTGCAGCCCGGTCCCACTCTCGGTCCCAGTCCCAGTCCCCTCCTCAGCCAAGCAGGGACAGAGAAGAGGAGATGCAATGGATTTTGGTGGAGGGAAATTTGCCCAAGGGCATCCATCTCTGCACCCCTGGAAAGGTGAGGGGAAGCTGGGGGTGCTTTCATCCGTTAGATTCAGCCTGGCCTCGGGATGCAGGGCTGCAGGTGGGGATGGGGAGAGTTAGTAGGATCAGGTTGGGCAGGGCAGGACGAGCTGGGGAAGGCACCGAGACCCCCACCCTCCTGGCTCCCTCCACTGGGCTCTGTCCCCCCTCCAAGAGCTGAGGAACAAAAGCTGTCGACTGGGGCGCATCCCCATCACCTCCATCACCTCCATCACCTCCATCACCTCCATCGCCTCCATCGCCTCCATCGCCTCCATCACCTCCATCACCTCCATCACCTCCATCAGCCCCAGCCCCGACGTGATGGGGGGGCCCAGTCCAGTGCCAGGCAGAACCCAGGGGGGGGGTCCCGGTCCGGCTCTGGGGCCCCAGCAGGGAGGCAGAGGGACCGGGGGGGACCAGCTGGGACCGTGCACCCTTGGGTGCTCCCCTCGGGCCGTTGGCTGGCACTAACCCCCCCGGTGCCCCATCGTCGGGGGTGCACGGAGCCGGGCGTGGAGCCCCATCAGAGGGGTCGTGGCGTTCCCGGGGGTCCCGGTCCGCCCTTACCTGGGCACCGGAGCGAGTCCCCGCTGTCACTCGCTGTCACTCGCTCATGTTGGCTGCAGCCCCGGGGGTGCGGGCGGCACCGGGAGCGGCGGCACCGGGAGCGGCACCGGCAGCGCTCAGCTCCGCTCTCGGGGCGGTTTTGAGAGCTCCGCGCTGCCCGCGGCTCCTGCACTGCCGCCGCTCCCCCGCGACTCCTCCCCCGGGGGGAGGTGACCGATCCCGGCTCCTCCCGCTGCCCCACGGGGCCCCGACGGCAAAGGCACGGGTGGATGCTCCGGGGTGGGCACCCCGAGCGTCCCCGGGTGGGTGCACCTGGTGAGCATCGTCGGATGGGGGTGGGGGTGGGTTCCCCAGGATGGGATGGGCACCTCCAGGTGGGCACCACGGGGTGAGCATCCACTGATGAGCACCCCTGGATGAGTACCCCTCGATTGGAACCCATGGGTGGGCCCCTCCATGTGGGCACCCCAGGGAGAGCATCCTCGGGATGAGCAGCTCCTGGATGGGCACCCCTGGGTGAGCTCCTTTGGATGAGCAGCTCCTGGATGGGCACCCCTGGGTGAGCTCCTTTGGATGAGCAGCTCCTGGATGGGCACCCCTGGGTGAGCTCCTTTGGATGAGCGACCCTGAATGGGCGCCTCCGGATGGGCACCCTGGGATAAATACCCCCAGATGAACACCCCCCAGATGAGCACCTCTGGGTGGGTGCCGTGGGATGGGCACCCCGAGGTGAACAGCCTCAGATGAACAACACCGGCTGGGCGCTGTGGGATGGGCACCCCCGGATGGGCACCCTGGGGTGAGCACCTTTGGGTGGGTACCATGGGATGGGCACCCCGAGGTGAACACCCATCGGAAAGGCACCTCTGGATGGGCACCCCTGGATGGTTACCCCGCTGTGTGTACCCCTGGATGGGCACCCTGGGGTGGGCACCTCTGGATGGGCACCATGGGATGGGCACCCCGAGGTGAACACCCATCAGAAAGGCACCTCTGGATGGGCACCCCCAGATGGGCACCCTGCTGTGAGCACCCCAGGATGGGCACCACTGGATGGACATCCACCCCAGTTTCCCAGCACCAGGACAGTCCTCGGTCCACGGAGAGGTCCCCATCCAACACAGCACAGCCCTGGGTGCTGCTGGCTCTGACACAGGTGCTCGGGATGGGCACGGCGGCTGCGTCCCACCCCCCCCTGGATGTAATGAGAGTGCAAGGGGGAGTAATTAATCGCTGGTGTGGCCAGAAGGGGCCCGTCTGAGCTCACTGCTGTCAGACAAGGGAAGGGGCCCACGGCTCCTGCCTCCAGGTCTGGCTCTGGGCAGTGGGAGGGGGCAACGGAGAAAAAAAAAGTAGAATAGATTAATTAAGGAGGAGAGAGATGGGGAGCCTTGCATGGAACAGAGTGGGGCTGGCCCCGGTCTCTGCTCCTGGTCTACCTGGGACAGGTGCTGCCTTCCCCAGCATCAATTCCCCTCTCTCTCCCAGTGCTCCCCAGTACAAAACCACGCAGCTATTGGTCTCCTTGCTCATCCCCTGACTCCTGAACCTGCCACTCACCTCCTCTGCCCGGAGGGGATGCAGCCCACCAGGCGAGGGGCTGAGCCCCTGCAACACCGGGAGCATGGGGGTGAAAGGAGGAACCCCAAATCCACCCCGTATCCCCATGCCCACCATCCCACCCCC
>NC_034437.1:541136-551002 GCF_002078875.1 Numida meleagris
TCCCCACATCTCCGTTCCCCGGGCATCAGCGTCACAGCTTGGCGCGGCTCGTCCATGTCACCCCCTCTGTCGGTGGCACTCCAGGTGTCCCCCACCCCGGTGCCACCCCTGCGCTGTGACCCCATGCACAATCCCGCAGGACCCTACTTGTGGGGCTGGGGAATCTGGGGACACCCAGAGCTGCGTTGTGTGCTGACCAGGACCAGGGGCTGCATTTGGGGTTCGGCAGAGAGAGGGCAATTCACCCCCCATCACCACTGCTCAGAGCAGGGCACGCTGAGTAAAGGGGAGCACAAAACCACCCCCACGTGCCCAACCCGTGGACCAGCCCCAATCCCGGCACTCCTCTCCATCCCATAATCTGATTCCCTCGGCAGGGCCGTGGCCTGGAAGGGAGGGTAATTGCCAGAGTAAATATTGTGAAAGCACACGGCCGCCCCGGCCCCGCTGCCCACAGCCCGGGCTGGAATTCCTGGGCCAGTGCGGAAACGCAATTACCGCGTATTAACGGGGTCTAATTTAATCCTGACAGCTGCGCCGAGGCCGGCTGATTTGCATGACATTGGGGAATGCAATTAAAGTGAAATCAGGGCTGGGGGGCCCGGCTGGGCTGTGGCAAAGGGGGGACAGCCCCGGCCGGCGCTCACTGACCCGTGTTTGTCACATTGAGCGATGGTGGCACCGGGGAGCGGGGATGGGGCTGGGGGGGGGGGGGATGCGCTGTGTGACAAAGGGGACCCCAAGGGCTCGGCCCTGGGGTTCTCTCCAGCCCCATGGATGGCTCCTCTGTGGGTCTGGGGGCTGTCCCCGCGCGGTGGCAATGAGAAGGGACCGTCCGTGTCACTTGGGCAGTGTCCTGCATCAGAGATGCTCCACGGTGGCAATGCCAGGAGCTCTCCAAAACCGCACCAACGTGGGGATGAGGAGACCCCCGCACCCGTGGGCACGCGCACCCCCGTGCAGGAGCTGCTGGGGCCGAGCCCTTTTGCACGGCTCCCTGCCTCAGTTTCCCCACCGAACGGCTCCCCTAGGGCAGGCAGGCGCTGCTGGGATGCTGCCTGCAGGCCCAGATGGGCTCTGGAGGCGCAGATGGGCCCAGCACCCAGCCCTGCTGTCCCCGGGGGGGTGACCCCCTGCGCAGCACGCGGGGCGCGGGGCCAGCACGCTGCCTGGCTCGCTCCGCTCTTGGCTGCCTGCAGGACGCCTGATGGCACAGCTGGGAAATCCCAGCTTTGCTTCCCCGTCGCCCGCGGCCCCGCGGAGCTGGCAGTGAAGATGGGCATCATCCTGAGCTGCTGAGCCCCGGAGAGAGGGGCTGGGGACGTCCCCGGGTGGGGGCTGTCCCTGGTGGGAGCGGACGCAGAACACACAGGGCACAGGGAGGGGAACCGGTGCCACGCCACATCCCAGCGCGGTCCCACTCGGCGTGGGGGAAGGCAGCACCCCATCTCCAGAGTGGGATCCCCAGACTGGGTGCTGGGGGGAGCAGTCGGTGCTCGCCCCGGCCCCGTGCCAGCCTGCTTTGCATCTCAATGCATCTCCGAAATCTGTACGTTCAGCAGAGGGGATGCGGGGCCGTGAGCTCCGACATCTGCTCGCAGGAGCACGGGCGCTGCCCTCCAGCCCCGCTCCTTCGCTCCTGGGTTGGGGGCACAGCCCAGGCTCCATCGCCCCCCGCTTTCTCCTCTTCCCGTCTCCAAAACGTCCCCAGGATGCTCAGCACGGCCAGGGCGCTCGCACCCGATCCTTCCCTTTCAACGCCGAAATTTTGATGAGGATGCGTTGCTCTGCACGACCCCCAGCGCCCGGAGGCTGCAAAGCCCTGGGCTGTCCCCTGTCCCTGCTACGGTGACAGTGCTCACAGTCACCCCCGCATCCCCGTGGAGCATCACCCGGCTGGGTGCAGCTGGCAGGAGCTGCGAGTTCGGATTGGGGTCAGCGTGGGGAACCCAGGCTTTGCTCTGCCCCATAGGAAAGGGGCAGCCCCACGGCGCGCACCGCAAAGCTCCGAGCGCAGCCGGTTGCGCGCTGGATGCGCATCCCCGAGCGGGAGCTGACATCTGCTGGTAAGAAAACTCAACAGCCCGCCAGCTCGCTGGGTGTCCGTGTCCTGCGGGGGGATGCTCTCCATCCCAGGATTGGGGCGCTGGTGCAAACTGGGAGCACTGGGAGCTGCCGGGCACTGAGGTCTCCAAGCTGGAGAGCTCGTGTGATCCTGAGCATCGAGTGCTGAGAATGGCAGGGGGTGCGGGACAGGCTGGGGGAGCAGGGCAAGGGGCAGCACACGGCCTCAGTGCTGAGAAATTTGGGATCTCACGCTCAGCCCCAGGTCCTGGGTGCCCCAGTGGCTCCCAGAGGCCACTTCTCACCCAGTGGGAATAAAAGGATCCCGGGTGGCATCAGCAACGGCCCTGCAAGGTGGCCCTGGCTCTTAGGACTGGGTTCATCCCAGTAAGAGCCTGTGCCAAAGTCCCCAGAGGACGGAGGAGGTTTGTCCCCAGTCCCCTGCTCTGGGCAGGATGGAGGGACAGGGGGAGGAGAGGAGGAGGAGAGGAAGAAGAGGGGAAGAAGTGGAGTAGGAGAAGGAGAGGAGGAGGAGGGGGAGAAAGAGGAGGGGGAGGAGAGGAAGGAGAGGAGGAGGGGAAGGAGAGGAGGAGGAAGAAGAGAGGAAGAAGAGGGGAAGAAGTGGAGTAGGAGAAGGAGAGGAGGAGGAGGGGGAGAAAGAGGAGGGGGAGGAGAGGAAGGAGAGGAGGAGGGGAAGGAGAGGAGGAGGAAGAAGAGAGGAAGAAGAGGGGGAGGAGGGGAGGAAGAAGAGGAGGAGGAGCGTGCCTTGGCACAGATGAGGACACTGCTGCCTGGCCGGCCGCGGCGGGCCCCAGATGTTGCGCTGCGGGCATGGCTGCGCTCCCTGCCCGCTTGGCAGCCTCCTGGCACAGCTGCCTCCCCCACAGCCCCACAGCCGCCCCCGGGAACGGCCGCGGTCCCGGTCCAGCTGGCCCCGACCCAGTCCCCGTCCAGGCGTGAAGATCGCCCGGCCCCGTGCGGCTCAGAGGAAAGCAGCCCCAGGGAAAGGGAGATGGGACCCAGCGCGGGCACCTGGACCCGGCCAAGGGTGATTTTCCAGGCTGCTGGAGAGCAAAGCGGGGGGACGTCGGCTGGGGTTGGATCTGAGCGTCCTCGCCGCGTGTCCTCCCCAAAGAGAAAGGATTGCTCCTCGCAAGGAGGATTGGGTTTTAGAATTTACAAGCAAAGCCATTAATTAGTTTACGAGCCAGCGTTAATTAGAAACGGGTCCTCTAAGGGCTGATGCTCCGCGCCGGGTCGTTAGGTCTGACTGACAGTAATAGCGGTGAATTGAGTTAACCGAGATCCCCGCAGCCAGCTGGGTCAGCTCCAGGCTCCCGAATTGGCCCGGCTTGGAAACAGCGCCCGCGTTGAGCGCAGCGAGAGGTGATGCCTTGGGGTGCTGCGTCCCCTCCTGGTGCTCCTGGGAAGAGTAGGGGTGAACGGGGTGTGCTCACGCTTGGGTGACTTCCATACCCACCAGCGCCCGTGGCTGCTGCAGGTCCGGGTAACGGGACGCCAGGAGGGCTCGGAGCCTCGTGCTGGGGGTGCTGGGGTGGAATTCAGGCCCTCTGTAGGGATGGTGGAGGTGCAGCTCCCGCACCCTCTCGTGGTGGCTGCAGGGTGCTCCAGTAACCCCAGTCCTTTGGGGGGCATCACCCAGTGGCCAGCATCCTGCTGTCCCCAGCACCGCTCCGTCCCCGGGTACCACCACCACGGGTGCCCCGTCCCCATCCCCACCCCCTGCTCCGAGCGTCCCCACAACAAGCTGCCAGGAATCGCTCGTGCCTTCTCCCCGAGGACATCTCACTCCCTTCTCACCTGCGGTGGCACATCGGAGGTGGGAGCTGCTGCTTGGAGGTGCTGCCGTCGTCGCTGCATACATTTATCCGCCCCCTGCGCTTCCCTTGGCTGGTGCAGGGAGGGGAGCGTGCCATCCGAGCGCTGCGGCGCGGGTGCACGGCGCAGCTGGGTGCTCCGAGCTGCCCAGAAGTGCAGGATGGAGGTGGAGGGGGGGATGGGCTGCCAGGCTGGAGGGCACGGGGTGTCTGGGGAAGAGGATGAGGAGGAAGGGGTTGAAACTGAAAGAAGGGAGGTGGAGGCGTGAGGAGGAAGTTCTTTGCTCGGAGGGCGGTGAGGCCCTGGCACTGCTGCCCAGAGGAGAGTGGGTGCCTCATTCCTGGGGGTGCTCGGGGACATGGGTGGGAACCTGGGCGGCTGATGGGGAGTGGGAGCAGCCCAGGGCAGGGGGTGGAGCTGGGGGGCTTTGGGATCCTTCCAACCCAACCACCCCATGGCAACGTGGTCTTGGAGGCCCCATTTGTCCTCAGCACCTGCACACCCAGCTCTGCTTCCCTGCAAAGGATCTGCCCTGGGGAAGGTCAGGCGTTGCCACCGCCCGCTCTTAGGGCATCCCCACACTGCTGGAGAAAAAGGCTTTGGGGTGGGCTGCTGCCGGGGAACCCCATTTTGCCCATCCTCCAAGCTGAAGCCAGCAAGTCTGGGAGGATTCCCACTGGAAGGGGACCTGGTTTGGGACACCGGGGAGCACTGGTTTGTTGGCGTGGGGCATCAGAAAGCATCGGGGGGGCTGTCAGGGACACCTGCAGGCTCCGCTTTGCTCTCCCAGCGTGACTCCCTGCTCACACAAGGCTTTTGGGGTGCACCCCATGGAACCAACCCCTCCTCACCACCACCCCGCGCTTTACCCGTGCTCTGGGACGGATCCACGCAGCGCACGGCTCCAAGGAAAAGACAAGAAGCTTCTCCCCCGCTCCCGGGTAGATCAGCATCCTCCCACGGCGCTGCCAGCATCATCCTCATCTCCATGGCAACCCAGCATCCCCCGGCTGCTTTCGGCAGAGCCGGGGTGTCAGCGCTGCGCATTTGACGCCCTGGGTCCCCCACGCGAGGTTGGCCGTGAAGCAAGTGGGAAGGAGAGCAGGGACTGGGCTTTATTTCGGATGGGGAGGACGCCAGCTGCTGTCGAGCTCGGGGACCAAGCTCCTTCCCCAAGCAGAAGGCATCGGAAGGGGAAGAGATGGGAAACGCATCGGGAGAGCACCCAGGAACGGTGCCCACCCTCCTGCGACGGGCACCGCTGGGAGCGGGAGCCCACGTGGATTCCTCCAGCACAGCAGGAGCGTTGAACTCATCTCTGCAGCATCCCAGCCCCAAAAAACCCTTTGCGTGCGGGTGGGCAGCGCTCCCCGATTGGTGGAGGAATCAGGGTTGGTGGTGGGTGCTGCGATGGGAGAAGCAATGGGTCAGCACGGAGGGAGGAGTGGTCCCACACCTGGGGGGTGGGCAAGGGGAAAGGGGAACAGCACCAGCCCCAAAGGGGACAACAGGATGTGGCACCAAGGGGGGAGGGAGCAGAGGGTCCCATCCTGTGCACCCCCACCCTGTGACACCCTGTGTCCCCAAAGGCCACCAGCCGTCCTCATACCCAGGGCACCCCAGGGTGTCCTGTCCCCCTGAGTGGGGACACTGGGAGAGCCCAGAGCCATCCAGCCAGCAGGATGGGTGAGTGAGACCGCAAAGGGCTCGGAAAAGCCCTCTGGAGTTAACGAACTCTGCTAATGAGAGGGGAATTCCAGGAAGGGAAATAACCCGGGGGGCATCCGGGAGGGAGGGGTCTTGGCACAGGGACGGACCACAATGGATGGGCCAAATCGGCTCTGGAACGTGATTGACCTGGGGCTGGAACTGTGCCCCCCCCCCAGCGTCGCATCCCAGCTCCCCTCATCCAGCTGGGGGTCAGGGCCCCCACTGAGAAAATATCGCTCCAGGAGCTGCACCGAAGCCGGGAGGGGGGGGTGGGATTTGCAGCGAGGGGCACGGGGAAGAGTGCAGGACCCGCAGACAGAGGCGCTGCTTGGAGGTGACGACACCAAGAGCAAGCACAGGGTCACGGCCAGCGTCCCCTCCTGGGGACCACAGGGTGCACCCATGGGATCCCAAAGGAGAAGCTGTGCTCCGAGACCGCTCCCATCACCGGCACAGCCCCAGGGTCCCCTGTGCCCTTTCCTACAAACCCACGGTGAGGAAGCAGCCTGACCCCACAGCTCGAGGCGTGGGCAAAGCCCTCCCCGTGTCCTGCGCTCAGCCCGTGTCCGAAACCTCCTCTGAGCACCCGCATCCCACTGGGTCACCCCACAGCCGTGCCGTGGGGCTGGGGACCCTGATGGGGGATGGAGGTGGCCTGTGGCATCCTTTGGATGTCCCCAAGAACGTCACCCAAGTGATGGGTCACGGGGATGGCGGGTGTCACGGGCGCAGCACACGGGGTGATGGGGAAGGCGGGTGGGTTGGGGGTCTGGGGTCTGTCTGCAGGATGGGCCAGGGGGGATGCAGCTGAGGGGTGGTCTCCAAACCACAGAAAGGGCTGCAGACATGGACCACGGGGTCAGTGGGCATCGTAGGAGCACCACGCATGGGAGTCAGTGGGGGTGGGCTCTTTTTGGTGTCGAGACGTGGTAGAACAGGGGGGCAATGGGCAGAAAATGGGCTCAGCCACCACTCTGGGGTTGGGGGCAGTGGGGTCGGGAGGACCCCATTCATCCAAAGGAGTTGGCAGCAGGAAAGCACCCCGGCTCAGGGAGCAGCGGGGCTGGGTGCTCGTGGGCCAGCAGCAGGCGGGACAGGGCAGGCAGCAATTAGCAGTTTGCTTTATTGGAAGCTTTGTTGGGAGGGGAGAGCCGCAGGGCGAGCTGGGGGCATCGGCGGCACCTGGGGACGGAGCAGAGCCCACGGGCAGGGCACCACGTCCCTATACTCCCCACGCCGGCTGCTCTCTACTCTGCAGGGAGAGAGGAGCAGAGAGGTGAGCTGTGTCCCCATCCCCGGGCAGGAGGAGCTGGGGGTGCCCCCCAGCATCGCAGCACCCAAACTTTCCCCCCCCCTTGATGCCCCGGTGCCCCTCTCACTCGCTTTGCCCCCGATCAGCAGCCTCACCGCCCCCGCCAGGGTGTCCCCCAGGGAGCGCAGGAGGCTTTCCACCACGTCGGCCAAGTCCACCAGAGCTCCTTCGCCGGCTCTGCCGCTCACCTTCACATCTGCGGGGAGAAATGGGGGTCTGGGGGCCGCCCCCTCCGCGAGCTGTGCCTGCACGGACCCCCCCCCCCCCATGCCCCCACCCCATCCCCGGGGCTGCTTCGTGCTGCAGGGAGCTCAGATCCTGCTGCCCCATCGTGCGCCCGCTTTGGAGGCAGGGAGGGATGCGGGAGCTTCACTCACCTCGAGAGCACAAGGGGAGCCCCCAAAGAGTTCCCTGGACGACTGGGATGCTCGGGGAGTTCCCAGTGAAACCTCAGCCCTGCAGCTCAGCCCCCAGCCCCACTGCTCCCCAGGCGGGACCCCCACTCACCGCTCCCCGCAGTCGGCGTCTCATTGACGGGCACTGCGAACGGAAGGGACACCGGGTTGGGGGGTGTCGGCGTGGGGACAGCCCGCCCCACTCGTGGGACGGACATCCCCGTGGCCCTTCGGGGTCCTGCCCTACTCACAGCCCGCAGCCAGGCAGCAGGCCAGCCCCGCCAGCAGCAGGATTGCGTAGAGCTTCATCGTCCCCACGGAGATCGGGAGGTGACCGCAGCCCCAGGGTGAAGCCCGGGCTCCGTTCTGCCCCTTATGAAGGCAGCGGGCACCAACCGGAGGGGACGGGGTGCTGGGAAGTTGCTGTGCCCGGGCACTGGGCCAGCGTGGGATTAGCAGGGATCAGCCCAGCAGCCCCAAGGGGAGCACGGAGCGGATGGCACCGGCCAAAACTCTCCTGCTCCCCCAAGGGCTGCATGTGAGGGAGCGATTCCGGAGTGTTCCAAAGCCCCGATGGGTTGGGTGGCTGCTACCTGCATCCCCAGGACACCCCATACCCCCCCAGGACATCCCCTACCCCCCCCAGCGCACTCCATGGCATGGGGCAGAGCACCTCTCCCTCCCGTTTTGGGGACGTGGATGGAGCTCAGAGCGTTTTCCCCCATTAAAATGGTGCTTTGCCTGGAGGGGGTTGGTGCACCAAGGGAAGAGCACAGGGGGAAGAGCAGCGCTGCAGGGAAGAGCGAAAGCTGCTGCAAATTGCAAAAAAAAAACCAACAAAAAGTGGATGAATAATCTCCCCACGCCGCTTCGCATCCAAACCCCGTCCAGGAGCGAGCGTGCACTGGGGAGGAAGGGATTTGCTTCGTGTTTCAGGCGGCTGCAGGGCAGCATCCCACCCGCAGCCATCAGCTCCATCCTCACGTCTTGCGGGGATGGAGGCAGCCGAGCGTGGCCACGTCAGGATCCACCTGAGTGCACCCAGGCCTCCGGCAGAACCGGAGGGAATGGGGCTGAAAGCGCAGGAAAATAATTCGGGAGAAAGCAGGGAAACTTCTTGGGTTGGGGGGGCAGGGGGAGGAGGGGGGGATGGGAGCAGGGTCGGGCTGCGGGGTGGGCACAGAGCAAAGGGACCGAGAAATCGTGGTGTGTTCCCCAATTTACACCCGTGCTGTGCCCCTGCTCCGTGCAATCCCTGTTTCCTCCTTGGTGCTGCAGAATCCCTTTGGTGCTGCTCGAGGGGGGGGGGGGTCTCTGAAATGGCACAGCCCCTTCATAGCAGAGCTCCATGCAGGGTGTGGGTAGGAGACCCCCGGGACCCCCTCCCGCCACCACTTCGGTGTTGCTCCTCCGTTCCAAGGGGAACATCTGGATTTTAAGACACTGCTTGCAGGATGCTCCGTCCCACTGGATTAATTCGGCCCCGGCCCCAAATCCCCCCACTCGGGTCCTGGCAGCACCAAGGGCTGCAACGTTTGCATGAAACGTAACGAATGTGTGGCTCCTGTTGCGCTGGATTCTGCAGCACGGAGGTGTCACCGTGCGTCCCCTGCCCGGTCCCCACCGCCAGCTGCTGGCTCCCAGTGCCCTGTGCTGGTTTCCAGTCTGGTCCCGATGGCCGCTGGTTGGGATGAAGTTGTCCCCAGGGGTGGGCAGCCCATCCCCAAGGCTTCGCTCAGCCCCACTGGGGACAAATGCAGCGGCTGGTGGGGATTTAATCCCATCTTCAGCCACGGAACCAGGACCAGGCAGAGCAAGGGGATTGGGGAGACGGGCATGGGGGATCCCAGCCCCCCCGTGCACCACCCAGGTTGGGCTTCCCGTACAGATCCCGTACAGATCCCATACAGATCCCATACAGATCCCACAGGGCAGGGCTGCGGTGAGAGCCAGGCCTGGTGCCGGAGGGGCTGGTGGTTAATCCAGGATAATCCTGTCCTTGGCTGGGCTCCACTGGGAAGTCCTGGGGTTGTTTATCCTCCAGGACTTTCCCTTCCCATTAATTCGAGCCTCGATGCCTGGGGGATGGACCCTGCCTTCCCATCCAAAGGTGGTTGGCACCGCTTCTATTCCCACTGAAGGGCACTCATGGGGGGTAAGTAGGGCTGGTGGCCACGGGGAGCGGGGGGACAGGGGTGGGGCCCCCGGGGATGGGGAGGTGGCCCTGGATGGGATGGAGCAGGGAGAAGGGATCAGCTTCCATCAACCCAGGGAATAAAAAGGGTCAGGAAATTTGGGGATGGGAAGAGTTGGGGACGGGAAGAGTTGGGGTGAGAAAAGTTGGGATGGGATGAGTTGGGGTGGGAAGTGTTGGGGTGGGAAGTGTTGGGGTGAGAAGAGTTGGGATGGGAAGAGTTGGGATGGGAAGAGCTGGGATGGGAAGAGTTGGGATGGGAAGAGCTGGGATGGGAAGAGTTGGGATGGGATGAGTTGGGATGGGAAGAGTTGGGATGGGATGAGTTGGGATGGGAAGAGTTGGGATGGGA
>NC_034437.1:553771-556296 GCF_002078875.1 Numida meleagris
GCCCGGGGGGGGCAGCAGGGGTTGGGGGGGGCTTATGTGGTCCCTGACAGCGGGTTGTGCTCTCACCAGTTGGGAAAATGGAAGGGCACTCCGTTTCCATGGGGAAACTGAGGCACGGGACCAGCATCCCCAGTTTCTATGGGAGAACTGATGCATGGGGACCAGCATCCCCAGTTTCCATGGGGAAACTGAGGCACGGGGCCATGATTTCCCACATTCCATGGGGAAACTGAGGCACAGGACGGCCGTACCACCACCCCCACGGAGCAAAGCTCAGCACAGCAGATCAACCCCAGCTCCAACAGACGGGGCAGGGGGACAAGCCACGGGATGCAGCCCCCCCCCCCCGCCGTGTCACCGTCCCCCGGTGTCACTCACTGGCCAGCATCAGGCAGGGGTCCTCCATCTCCAAACGCCGCACCTGGGCCTTCAGGAAGAGCTGGAAGTCGATGCCCCTGGCTCGGGATGGGGCCGAGAAGAAGCGCGCGGGGACGCGAGCCACAGCGCCCGGCTCGTTCTGCACGAACCCCAAATCATAGAGGATCTCCTCGGCGTCCACCTGCCGCCACTCCAGCACCTCGGAGATGCTGCCGAGGGGACAGGGTTAGGGTCAGGTGTGGGGTGGGAAGGGTCGGAGTTAGAGGTAGGGTGGTCACAGGACTAGGGTTAGGCATAGGGTGGAGGGAGGGGGGTGTGTGGGGTGGATGTAGGGGTAGGGTTTGGGTGTCGTGGGAATGGGTTTCAGGAGAGGACGAGCCCCGAAACCAACAGGGTCCCCACCTGGAGCTGGTTCGGTTGGTGAGGCCGGAGAGCGCGCTGGATGCCATGCTGTGCCCCAGGTTGAGGCGTCTGCCCCACAGAGCTCTGCGTGGAGAGATTGGGGGGGTGGGGGGGGTGTCACAGCTTGGGGACAGCCCTGGGGACAGCGCGGTGCCGGCAGCGGTGGGGCTGGGAGGCGGGGATGCGCAGGGCTGGGATCCAGCTCTCACCTGCCGATGGTTTTGTCATTCCCCGGTAGCAGGAGAGCTGGGAAAAGGAAGAAGAGAAGGTGGCAGGGGACGGGAGGGGACATCTGGGGAGCCTCGGGGACGGGCCCTGCGTCTGCGGTGACGCTTTGCTGCCGTGGCCGCTGCTCAGCCCCATCCTGGCTGTGACCACACCGAAACCATCTGGGACAAAAACTGCACCCCCCCCCACAAGGGGTGCTCCCAATCCCCTGCATCCTCCAAGGATGCTCGGCGCACTGGGGACAGCAATGTGACAGGAGGGGACCCCGGGGGTGGCATCTACCTTCAGCTCCCAGCGTCAGGTCGTCCTCAAAGCTGGCGTCGCTGCTCCCGCAGCCTGCAAGAGAGCATCGCCCCGAGGGGAACCCGGGCTCAGAGAGGGGGGACCCCCACCCTCAGCCCCCTCCGTGCCCGGGTGCACCCGCAGCCCACGTACCATAGGGACCCAACGAGCACGACTCCTCCGGCAGCGCCTCCAAGGACGACCTGAGTCCGGAGCAAAACCCCGTCAGCTCCCAGCAGCGCTGCACCGGGGGTCTGGGGGTGGGAGGGGGGGGAACTCGAGCGTGGTGGGATGGGGGATGGGGATGAGGTCGGGTTGGACGGCGTGGCGGGGACCAGATCCCAGCATGGGATGCTCAGAGGGTGAGCGCGGCACCCACAGTTTGGGGGAGGGGGGGGGGGTGATGCACCCCTCTTGCCCGGCCAAAGCGGGCGAGCAGGGAGCGAGGGGGCAGCAGGGCCTTCTGCACAACGCGTGTGACCCCGCAGCTCTCGTGCAGCTTCCAGGACCCACAAGGTGCAGCACAGACAGCGTGCACCCCGCGGCTCACCCGCAGTCCTGCAGCCACGTCTCTATCTTGCTGGCGGAGCTTCCTGCGGGGGAGCAGAGAGCCCGGTGAGAGAACGCAGCACACGAGGGGACCCGGCTTCACCGTGCTTGTGAGCACACACCCCTCCCCCCCCTCCCCCCCCAGCCCGAGGGTCACCCCCGTGCACGTGCGCACGCGCGTGCACGAGCCACTCCCGCGCGCGGATCCCTGCTTGCGCACGCGCTCACGTGCGCGTGCATCGCACACCTTCGAGGAAGACGTCGTCCAGGTGGGGGGGCTGCAGCTCGGGGACGTCCTGCATGGCAGCGGCCGCCTCCTCCTCCACCACCGTGGTCCTCCAGCACCGGCTCTGCCGGGCCCAGGCGCGCCGCTTCTCCCATGAGGACGGGCTGAGCACCGAGGACCCCTCCATGGCGACACCGGGAGAGCCAGGGCTTCCCCGGGCACGAGGAGACCCTGCGGGGACAGGGGAGCCCTGAAGTTGCGGGGGGTTCCTCCCCCGTTTCGCCCAGCGGCCCCACGGCACCGCCACGGCCTGCTGGGGGAAGGGGCACAGCACCAGGATGTGACTCTTTGGGGATCCCCTTTGGGGTTTTTTGGAGCCTGGCACTTCCCATGGGAAAGAGCTTTCCTGTTCTACCCATATTCCATCCAGTCCCCAAGCAATCCCCATCCCATTCTCATC
>NC_034437.1:556666-558656 GCF_002078875.1 Numida meleagris
GTGGGGTGCAGGTGCCAGTCCTGAGTTGCAATGTTTCGGGTGCATCCAACACACGTGTGCACGCATTTGCACACTGCACACACACACACACACACGTGTCCACGCAGTGCTCAGCACTGGGCTGAGGATGGGCTCCGGTGCACGAAGCGCAGCGGTGCAATCCGTCCTGCACACACACACACACACACACGTGTCCACGCAGTGCTCAGCACTGGGCTGAGGATGGGCTCCGGTGCACGAAGCGCAGCGGTGCAATCCGTCCTGCACCCGTTGGTGCGCTCCGGTGCTGGAGCAGCAGTCGGGGGGGTTGGGGGGGTGAGGGCAGGGGACCCCCGGTGGGCTCACGCTGTTTGCTCGGGGAGGGGCTCCTCCACGAAGCCGCTGCTGTCGGAGTGCCCGCCGACCCCGTGCAGCATCAAACCTGGAGCGTGGGGACGGGACGCATTGCACCTCTGCGCGGTGCACCCCTCAACCTGTGTGCACGGGTGCAAAGCCCCACGGCTTACTTCTGCGGAACCGCACGGAGCAGCTGGCTTCCTCGCAGGTGTCTTCATCATCATCATCATCATCATCATCATCGTCATCATCCTCGTGGGTATCGCTGTCATCCTCACTGGCGCTCAGCACCTGCAGCAAACACCACGATGCAGCTGGAGCACGTGTGCATGGGTGTGCGTGCACGTATGCACATGCATGTCCATGTGCAAAGATGTGTCAGTGCACATGAGCATGCATGCATACGCAGGTGCACGTGAGCACACGTGCAGTGCACGCGTTTGTGAGAGCATTTGCAAATCCTCCTGCTTCGATGCGCAGGTGCGAGCATGAGTGCACGTGTGTGCAGGGTTGCTCCACCTGTGCGTGCAGAGGCGTGTGCGTGCAAGGATGCTGTGCGTGCAAGGATGCTGTGCGTGCAAGCATTTCAACACGCGCGTGCAGGCGTGCGTGCAGCAGGATGGCACGCTGCAGCTCCTTCCTGGCTCTGTTGGAAGCTCTAAATCACTCAGACCCTGCTTCCTTGCCAACGCACCGGGGACGTTTGCTGCTCCACATCCCCCTGCCCGCCCCGCTGCCCGCCTGCAGCCCCTTCCCCAGCAGCAGGGCCGCCCCTCACCTCTTCCATCTCGAAGGAGTCCACGGCCTCGCTGCGGAGCGTCTCGGCCCAGCTGGGGCGGTGGGACACGAAGCCCCCCACGGTGGGACCCTTCCTGGGGGGCTGCAGCCCCGGTGCGTCCCTCTGCTGCCAGTCAGCGCCACCCACTCGGTGCCATCCTCTGCTCCGCTGACCCCATTGGTCTCCGCCTGCTGTGCAGTGGGATGGAGGGGACAGTGCCCCGGGGGGGTCCGGGGGCTCTCCTGGGCGCTGCCCCCCTCCTGTCCCCCTGGGTGAGGTCCCTGAGTCCTCATAGCGTCCCAGCGGTGTGGGGGTGGCACACAGCCAGCTGCCGTCCATGGCCACCGTGCCCAGCGCTGGGGACGAGGTGACATTCACCCGCAGCTGTCCATCCTCTGCGTCACCCCATCCTGCTCTTGGGGGGCTCGGAGCATCCCCAGCCCACGGCAGAGCCCCCACCACGGATCTCTGGCCGTGGGGACGTCCCACAGCCGCCTCCATCCCTCGCTGACGGGGACACGTGGGGAGCCACGGGGACCCCCCAGCTCCGCGCGGTGACATCCCCGCGGCCGCCCCACAGCCGTCCCCCCCCTCCCATCCTTCCACATCACCAGGGTCGAAGCGAAACCTCTCCCCACGGGCGCGCTCCAGCACCTCCCGCACCACTCTGCCCAGGGTACCCCTGGCGCGGGGGGAAGTGTACAGGCACATCTTGGACACGGCCGCCCTCAGACGCTCAGCGGGAGAGAGGGTGGGGGGTCGGGAAGGGGGGGCACGGATTTCGGGGATGCCGGGCTCGGTCCAGGTGAGGCGCAAAGGGGAGATGCGCTGCACGGGGGTCTTGGAGACGTAGGAGTAGAGGCAGAAGAAAGCGTC
>NC_034437.1:562851-565685 GCF_002078875.1 Numida meleagris
GGGGCACATGGAGGGGGTCCGTGGTCCTGGAGCCCACCTGGCTTTGGGGACGGATGGCTGGGTGTCCCCAGGCCAAGCGAGAGGTGGCCCCATAGGGGGACGCGCGCCCGTAGCGCTGCAGGTTGGAGGATGTGGGGCAGTGGAGTTGCTCTGTGGGGCGGGAGGGCGCTTCGTGGCGATGCTACCGGGCCGTGGAGGTGTCTGCTCCCAAACCCAAGCGAGGAGCGGGGGAGGCTGCGGATCCCAGCCCTTGGAGCGCTGTGCCGAGCCGCAGGTGCCCCCGTGTTGATAAGGAGGGGCAGGCTGTTATCAGCGCCCTGCCCCGTGCCCCCAGCGCTGCGCGGCCCCGATAAGGGGCTGAGAGGGGACGGGGTGGCCAGCCCGGCTGGGAAGGTGCTGTGGGGCGGTGGTGGAGAGCGGGCTTGGTCCTGAAAGGTTTGGTCTCGTGTGATCCGTGGGACAGCAGCCCCGCATCCACAGCTTGCAGCATCCCCGGCAGCAGCTGGGGGCAGGGACACGGGGACACGGGGACACGGGGACACGGAAACATAGGGACATGGGGACACGGGGATATGGGGACATGGGGACACAGGGACATGGGGACACAGGGACATGGGGACATGGGGACACGGGGACACGAGGTCACAGGGACACGGGGTCACGGGGACACAGTGGCATGGGGACATGTGGACATGGGGACATGGGGACACGGGGACACGGGGACACAGGGACATGGGGACATGAGGGACACAGGGACACGAGGGCACGGGGACATAGGGACACGGGGACACAGGGACACAGGGTCACAGGGACACGGGGACACAGGGACACAGGGTCACAGGGACATGGGGACACGAGGACACAGGGTCACAGGGTCACAGGGTCACAAGGACGTGGGGACACGGGGACACAGGGACATGGGAACATGGGGACACAGGGTCACAGGGACACGGGGACACGGGGACAGAGGGACACGGGGTCACAGGGACACGGGGTCACAGGGACACGGGGACACGGGGACACAGGGACACGGAGAAATGGGGACACAGGGACATGGGGACACGAGGACACGGGGACATGGGTGCACAGGGAATGTGGGGACACAGGGATGTGGGGACACAGGGACACAGGGTCACAGGGACACAGGGACATGGGGACACTGGGACACGGGGACACAGGGGCACAATGGCATGTGGACATGGGGGCATGGGGACTCGGGGACACGGGGACATGGGGACACAGGGTCACAGGGATGGGGAGCAGGATGGGGCCACTCACCTCCAATAGAGACATCACAGCCACCAGCCCGGACCCACGGGCCTCCAGCGCAGGCAGCGAGGGATGGAGGGGCCGAGGAAGAGCGCCGGGACGAAGATGCCCTTAACCCTTTCCTCCCCAGCGCCGCGCCGACGCCTTTTACCCACCCGAAACCAGGAGCGGGCGCGGGGGCAAACCCCGTCCCGGTTGCGGCTCTACCATCAAAGCCGTCAAAAAAGGCAACGAGTCGGCGCTCTCCTGGAATGGTGCTGCCCAGAGGAAGGATATTTTTAGCCCGGGAGCGTTTGAGGATCGAGCCCTGCTTTAACCATTGCTTTGTCCCACCCCAGGGGGTGCCGCTTTCGGGGTGCGCTCGGGCCCCGTTCCCTGCCCCGACGGCCTCAGCCCAGCGGGTGCAGCTTGGACTTGGGCAGCCAGCGGCTCGCATCCATCCATCCCCTGGTTCTGCTCCGGGCCCGGAGCGCAAAGCGACTCCCACACACCGGGAGCTTCCAGCCCTGGGTCTCACCCGGCGTCTTCCATCCCCACCCCGGCGTGGGGCGACCGAGGAATCGGGGGGCGCGGGGACGTGGCCGCGTTTTGGGGACGCTGGGCATCGCCGGAGCCCGTCCCCAGGGCTTGGCATCCTCGGCCGTCCCATCCACCCCATGGTGGGGTGGAAGCTGGGCAGCGTTTCCCAGTCAAAGACCGGCGAGGAGCCCCACGGAGCACGGCCCCATAGAGCACTGCCCCACGGAGCACGGCCCCATAGAGCACGGCCCCACGGAGTACGGCCCCACGGAGCACAGCCCCACAGAGTGCAGCCCCATGGAGTGTGGCCCCACAGAGCACGGCCCCACGGAGCACAGCCCCACAGAGCACAGCCCCACGGAGTGCAGCCCCACGGAGTGTGGCCCCATAGAGCACAGCCAGACAGAGCACGGCCCCACAGAGCACGGCCCCACAGAGCACGGCCACACAGAGCACGGCCCCACAGAGCACGGCCCCACAGAGCACAGCCCCACGGAGCATGGCCCCACGGAGCACGGCCCCACAGAGCACGGCCCCACAGAGTGCAGCCCCATAGAGCACAGCCCCATGGAGCGCGGCCCCACGGAGCACGGCCCCATCGAGCACGGCCCCATGGAGCGCAGCCCCACGGAGCACGGCCACACAGAGCATGGCCCCATGGAGTACAGCCCCATAGAGCATGGCTCCACAGAGCACAGCCCCATAGAGCACGGCCCCACGGAGCACGGCCCCACAGAGCATGGCCCCATAGAGCAGCACTCAATGGCTCCCGTGGCTATGGGGCAGAAAATCACAGCGTGAGACAGGGCTGACCCATCGATCCCCACGGAGAGAGGCGGCCCCACAGCAGCGGGAGCATCGCACACCGCGCCCCACAGCATCCGGGGGGTTGCACCCTGCGGGGGTGCGGGGCTGAACCCCACGGTGGGGCTCAGCCCTCTGGGGGTCACCGACCCCCACCGCAGCAGCACGGGGCTGTGGGGCATCACCAGTTCCCTCTGCGTGACATCGGAGCGGGACACGGCTCTGCCACCGCCCCCAAGGAG
>NC_034437.1:565785-566761 GCF_002078875.1 Numida meleagris
GAACGGGGAAACGGGGCTGGGAACTTGGAGCGGGGGACTGCGGTATGGGGTATGGGAAATGGGAACTGGGATATGGGTTTGGGGTATGGGAACTTGGGGAGGGGAGCTGGGGTATGGGAACTGGGAACTGGGCTATGGGAACTGGGCTATGGGAACTGGGCTATGGGATATGGGGTATGGGGTATGGGATATGGGGTATGGGAACTGGGGCATGGGATATGGGGTATGGGGTATGGGAGCTGGGGTATGGGAACTGGGTACTGGAATATGTGGTATGGGATATGTGGTATGGGATATGGGGTATGGGGTATGGGAACTTGGGGAGGGGAGCTGGGGTATGGGAACTGGGAACTGGGAACTGGGAACTGGGAACTGGGAACTGGGCTATGGGAACTGGGATATGGGATATGGGATATGGGGTATGGGAACTGGGAACTTGGATAGGGGAACTGGGGTATGGGATATGGGGTATGGGAACTGGGTACTGGAATATGTGGTATGGGATATGTGGTATGGGATATGGGGTATGGGGTATGGGAACTGGGGTATGGGAAATGGGAACTGGGATATGGGGTATGGGGTATGGGAACNTATGTGGTATGGGATATGGGGTATGGGGTATGGGAACTGGGGTATGGGAAATGGGAACTGGGATATGGGGTATGGGGTATGGGAACTTGGGTAGGGGAACTGGGGTATGGGGTATGGGAACTGGGAACTGGGAACTGGGCTATGGGAACTGGGAACTGGGCTATGGGAACTGGGATATGGGGTATGGGGTATGGGATATGAGGTATGGGATATGGGGTATGGGGTATGGGATATGTGGTATGGGAACTGGGGCATGGGGTATGGGGTATGGGAGCTGGGGTATGGGAACTGGGATGTAGGAAATGGGAACTGGGATATGGGATATGGGGTATGGGAACTTGGGTAGGGGAACTGGGGTATGGGGTATGGGAACTGGGATATGGGA
>NC_034437.1:573093-576476 GCF_002078875.1 Numida meleagris
TGGGGTATGGGAACTGGGAACTGGGATATGGGAACAGGGATATGGGATATGAGGTATGGGATACGGGGTATGGGGTATGGGAACTGGGAACTGGGATATGGGATATGGGGTATGGGAACTGGGGTATGGGGTATGGGAACTGGGATGTAGGCACTGTGATGTGAGAATGGGGTATGGGAACTGGGCACTGGGATCTGGGAACTGGGATATGGGAACTGGGATCTGGGATATGAGAACTAGGATATAGGAACTGTGATGTGGGAACGGGGATAGGGGATCTGGGCACTGGGATCTGGGCACTGGGATCTGGGCTCTGGGCTATGGGAACTGGGGTATAGGGATGTGGGCACTGGGAAGTGGGCACAGGAATATGGGAACTGGGAAGTGGGACATGGAAAGTGGGCACTGGGATATGGGAACTAGGAACTGTGGCAACCATCACCAGATTCTGGGTACAGGGTACCGGGTTCTGGGCACTGGGCAATAGGCACTGGTGCAACTGGTATTGGATACTGGGCATCAGACACTGGGCACTGGGATATGGGAACTGGAAATGGGCACTGGGAATTGGGCACTGGGAATTGGGAATTGGGAAACTGGAAATGAGTACTGGGAAATGGGCACTGGATAACAGGAACTGGGCACTGGGCGCTGGGTAAGGGGAAATGGGCACTGGGAAATGGGTAACAGGAACTGGGCACTGGGAAATGGACACTGGGAACTGGGAATTGGGAAATTGGAAATGAGCACTGGGAACTGGGCACTGGGCACCGGGTAAGGGGAAATGGGAACTGGGCACTGGGAAATGGGCACTGGGCAATGGGTAGCAGGAACTGGGCACTGGGAACTGGGTAAGGGGAAATGGGCACTGGGCAATGGGGAGATGGGAAACTGGAAATGAGCACTGGGAAGTGGGCACTGGGTAACAGGAACTGGGCACTGGGAAATGAGTAGCAGGAACTGGGGACTGGGCACTGGGAAACTGGAAATGGGCACTGGGAAGTGGGCACTGGATAACGGGAACTGGGCAACAGGAACTGGGTAAGGGGAAATGGGCACTGGGAGATGGGAAAGGGGAAATGGGCACTGGGAAATGGGTAAGGGGAACTGGGCAGTGGGCACTGGGAAATGGGTAATGGGAAACTGGAAATGAGCACTGGGAAATGGGCACTGGGTAACAGGAACTGGGCACTGGGAACTGGGAACTGGGTAACAGGAACTGGGCACTGGGAAGTGGGCACTGGGAAGTGGGAACTGGGCAATGGGCACTGGGAACTGGGAAGATGGGAAACTGGAAATGAGCACTGGGAAATGGGCACTGGATANATGGGGTATGGGGTATGGGAACTGGGATGTAGGAAATGGGAACTGGGATATGGGATATGGAGTATGGGAACTTGGGTAGGGGAACTGGGGTATGGGGTATGGGAACTGGGAACTGGGAACTGGGATATGGGAACTGGGATATGGGGTATGGGAACTGGGGCATGGGATGTGGGATATGGGATATGGGATATGGGGTATGGGGACTGGGATATGGGGACTGGGATGTGGGAACTGGGATGTGGGAACTGGGATGTGGGAACTGGGATGTGGGATATGGGAACTGGGATATGGGATGTGGGATATGGGGTATGGGGTATGGGATGTGGGAACTGGGATATGGGATATGGGAACTGGGATGTAGGCACTGTGATGTGGGAATGGGGATAGGGAAACTGGGCACTGGGATCTGAGAACTGGGATATGGGAACTGGGATATGGGAACTGGGGTATGGGATATAGGAACTGGGATGTAGGCACTGTGATGTGGGAACTGGGATACGGGATGCAGGAACTGGGATATGGGATATGGGAACTGGGATATGGGCATTGTGATGTGGGAACTGGGATAGAGGAACTGGGCACTGGGATATGGGATACGGGATATGGGAACAGGGATATGAGTGCTGAGATATGGGATATGGGTACTGGGCACTGGGATCTGAGCACTGGGATATAGATGCTGTGATATGGGAACTGGGCACTGGGATGTGGGATATGGGATGTGGGAAGTGGGATATGGGCACTGGGATATGGGATATGGGTATTGGATTATGGGAACCAGGATATGGCATACAGACACTGGGATATGGGCACTGTGATGTGGGAGCTGGGACAGGGGAACAGGGCACTGGGATATGGGATATGGGATATGGGTACTAGGATATGGGGTATGGGATCTGGGCACTGGGGTATAGGCACTGTGATATGGGACTTGGGATATGGAAACTGGGCACTGGGATCTGGGCACCGGGAAGTGGGATCTGGGCTCTGGGATATGGGAACTGGGGTATGGGATGTGGGCACTGGGAAGCGGGCACAGGAATATGGGAACTGGGAAATGGGACATGGAAACTGGGTACTGGGCACTGGGATATGGGAACTGGGCGCTGCAGCGACCATCACCAGATTCTGGGTACAGGGTACTGGGTTCTGGGCACTGGGCAATGGGCACTGGTGCAACTGGTATTGGATACTGGGCATCAGACACCGGGCACTGGGATATGGGAACTGGAAATGGGCACTGGGAAATGGGCACTGGGAATTGGGCACTGGGAATTGGGAATTGGGAAACTGGAAATGAGTACTGGGAAATGGGCACTGGATAAGAGGAACTGGGCACTGGGAATTGGGTAACAGGAACTGGGCACTGGGAGCTGGGTAACTGGAAATGGGCACTGGGAACTGGGTAAGGGGAAATGGGCACTGGGAAATGGGCACTGGAAAATGGGGACTGGGCACTGGGAAACTGGAAATGAGCACTGGGAAATGGGCACTGGGTAACAAGAACTGGGCACTGGGAACTGGGTAAGGGGAAATGGGCACTGGGCAATGGGCACTGGGAACTGGGAAATGGGAACAGGACACTGGGGACTGGGAACTGGGAAACTGGAAATGAGCACTGGGAAATGGGCACTGGGTAACAGGAACTGGGCACTGGGTAAGGGGAAATGGGCACTGGGCAATGAGTAGCGGGAACTGGGGACTGGGCACTGGGAAACTGGAAATGGGCACTGGGAAGTGGGCACTGGATAACAGGAACTGGGTAAGGGGAAATGGGCACTGGGAAATGGGAAAGGGGAACTGGGCAGTGGGCACTGGGAAATGGGTAATGGGAAACTGGAAATGAGTACTGGGAAATGGGCACTGGGTAACAAGAACTGGGCACTGGGAACTGGGAACTGGGTAACAGGAACTGGGCACTGGGAAGTGGGCACTGGGCAATGGGAACTGGGGACTGGGCACTGGGAAACTGGAAATGAGCACTGGGAAATGGGCACTGGATAACAGGAACTGGGCACTGGGAGCTGGGTAAGGGGAAACGGGCACTGGGAATTGGG
>NC_034437.1:578151-580034 GCF_002078875.1 Numida meleagris
CTGGGGGTCCCCATAGTGGCTGCTCCAAGGGGACAGTGCTGGGGGTGCCCATAGAGGTTTCCCCGTGGGCACAATCCTGGGGGTCCCCATAGTGGATGCCCCAAAAGCACAATCCTGGGGATCCCCATAAATGTTTCCCCGTGGGCATGGATCTGGGGGTCCCCATAGAGGTTTCCCCATGGGCACAATCCTGGGGGTCCCCATAAAGGTTTCCCCCTGGGCACGGATCTGGGGCTCCCCACAGTAGCTGCCCTATGGACACAATCCTGGGAGTCCCCATAGAGGTTTCCCCATGGGCACGGTCCTGGGGGTCCGCACATCAGCTGCCCTATGGACACAATCCTGGGGATCCCCATAGAGGTTTCCCCATGGGCATGGATCTTGGGGTCCCCATAGTGGCTCTCTCCATGGGTACGATGCTGGGGATAACATGGGGGTTTCACCATGGACACAATCCTGGGGGTCCCCATAGAGGTTTTCCTGTGGGCACAGATCTGGGGGTCCCCATAGTGGCTGCCCCATGGGCACAATCCTGGGGGTCCTCATAAAGATTTCCCCATGGGCACAATCCTGGGGGTCCCCATAAAGGTTTCCCCCTGGGCACAGATTTGGGGGTCCCCACAGTGGCTGCCCCATGGGCACAATCCTGGGGGTCCCCACAGTGGCTGTCTCCATGGGCACAATCCTGGGGGTCCCCATAGAGGTTTCCCCGTGGGCACAATCCTGGGGGTCCCCCTCGATGTTTCCCCATGGTCCCAGCGCCGGGGGGTCCCGGCAGCTCCCTGAGTTCCCCTGTCCCCCCCCTAGGGTGCCGGGAGACGGCGTTCATCTTCGCCATCACCAGCGCGGGGGTGACGCACTCGGTCGCCCGCTCCTGCTCCGAGGGCTCCATCGAATCCTGCACCTGCGATTACCGACGCCGAGGCCCCGGGGGCCCCGATTGGCACTGGGGGGGCTGCAGCGATAACATCGATTTCGGGCGCCTCTTCGGGAGGGAGTTCGTGGATTCCAGCGAGAAGGGCCGAGATCTGCGCTTCCTCATGAACCTGCACAACAACGAGGCCGGGCGCATGGTCAGGGCAGGGGGGGGCTGGGGGGCCCGTGGTTGGGCACGGCCATGGGGGGGGGGACCCAGGGATGGGCACGGCCATGGGGGGGACGCGGCCCGACCCTTTGTGTGGGGTTGGGGTTGGATCTGGCCATGGGGATCCTCATGTCCCCCATATGTGTGGGGTGGAGTTGTGGTTGAGTATGGCCATGGGGACCCCCATATGTGTGGGGTTGGGGTTGGGTATGGCCATGGGGATCCCCATGTCCCCCATATGTGTGGGGTTGGAGTTTGGTATGGCCATGGGGACCCCCATGTCCCCCATATGTGTGGGATGGGGTTGGGTATGGCCCTGGAGAAACCCATGTCCCCCCTTTGTGTGGGGTGGAGTTGGGGTTGGGTATGGCCATGGGGAAACCCGTGTCCCCCATATGTGTGGGGTTGGGGTTGGATCTGGCCATGGGGATCCCCATGTCCCCTGTATGTGTGGGATGGGGTTGGGTATGGCCTTGGGGAAACCCATGTCCCCCATATGTGTGGGGTGGGGTGGGGTTGGGTGGGTGTGGCCATGGGGAGAATGTCCCCCATATGTGTGGGGTTGGGGTTGGGTATGGCCCTGGAGAAACCCATGACCCCCCTTTGTGTGGGGTGGAGTTGGTGTTGGGTATGCCCATGGGGACCCCCACGTCACCCCATGGGGACCCCCAGCTCTCCCCTTTGTGTGGGGTGAGATTTGGGCTGGGTACAGCCTTGGAGACCCCCACCTCACCCCTTGGGGACCCCAATATCACTCCTTTGCATGGGGTGGGTCTGGGTATGGCCACAGGGACCCCCA
>NC_034437.1:582427-583612 GCF_002078875.1 Numida meleagris
CCCCCCCCACCCAGCCCTCTTCCTCCTCCTCCTCCTCGCCGAGGGGTCGGGTCCGCGTTGTAAATAAGGTATTTATTGGGGATGGGTGGGGGGGGGTCCCCACTCGTCGCTCCGCGGGGCTCCCCGCCCTTTGCCCCAGGGGGGGGGGGGGCCTCGCTCTTTGCCCTTTGGGGGTCCCCACTCTTGGCCCCGCGGGGCCCCCGTTCTTTGCTCTTCGGGGTCCTCACTCTGCGCCCCATGGGGATCTCGCTCTTTGCCCTTTGGGGGTCCCCACTCCTCGCCCCGTGGAGGTCCCGCTCTTCACCTCTTGGGGGTCCCCACTCTTGGCCCCACGGGGGCCCCGTTCTTTGCTCTTTGGGGTCCCCACCCTTTGCCCCATGGCGGTCCCGTTCTTTGCTCTTTGGGGTCCCCACACTGCCCCATGGAGGTCCCGCTCCTCGCCCTTTGGGGGTCCCCGCTCTTTGCCCCATTAACGTCCCCACTCTTTGCCCCATGGGGGTCCCATTCTTTGCCCTTTTGGGGCCCCCATTCTTCAGCCTTTGGGGGTCCCCGCTGCACCCCATAGGAGTCTCCACTCTTTGCCCCGTAGGGGTCCCCACTCTTTGCCCCGTAGGGGTCCCCACTCTTTGCCCCATGGGGGCCCCATTCTTTGCTCTTTGGGGATCCCCACTCTTCACCCCATGGAGGTCCCGCTCTTCACCTTTTGGGGGTCCCCACTCTTTGCCCCATTGACATCCCCACTCTTTGCCCCATGGGGGTCCCATTCTTTGCCCTTTTGGGGCCCCCATTCTTCAGCCTTTGGGGGTCCCCGCTGCGCCCCATAGGAGTCTCCACTCTTTGCCCCATGGAGGCCCCACTCCTCGCCCTTTGGGGGCCCCATTCTTCGCCCTTTGGGGGTCCCCCCCCCCCTTCCTCGCCCCATGGGGGTCCCCACTCTTCGCACCGCGCTTCGCCGCTCCCAGGCCTTGTGCTGCCGGTTTATTTTTGATATCACGAGAACCCACGCAGGTTGCCCGGCTCTAGAGAAGAATAAAGGATTTATTTTTATCAGCGCTGCCCAGTTTGGTTCCTGGGGGGGGGGAGTGGGAAAGGGGGGAGCAGGACGACCCCCATCGGGGCGCAGTGACCCCAAATCCGCCCTTCATCCCCACCCCTCTCCCCCCATCCTCATCCCCCCCCATTCCC
>NC_034437.1:585007-585600 GCF_002078875.1 Numida meleagris
AACTGGGAACTGGGAACTGGGATGGCACCATGAGACTGGGCACTGGGAATGGGATGTGGCATCATGGGACTGGGACTACGGATATGGGACTGGGAACTGGGAACTGGGAACTGGGAACTGGGAACTGGGAACTGGGATGGCATCATGGGACTGGGAATGGGATACAGCGCTGTGGGACTGGGAATGGGGATGGCACCGTGGGACTGTGTCATTGGGAACAAGGGTATGGCACTGGGGGACATGGCACAAGGAACTGGGATGTGGCACTGGGGGAGCGGGAACTGGGATATGGCATCATGGGACTGGGAACTGGGAATGGGGATATGGCACCGGGGGACTGGGAACTGGGATATGGGATAGGGCACTGTGGGACTGGGAACCAGGAACTGGGATGGGACTGGGGGACCGGGAACTGGGATGGCACCGTGGGACACGGCATTGGGAACTGGGATATGGCATCATGGGACTGGGACCAGGGATATGGCACTGGGAACTGGGAATTGGGAACTGGGAACTGGGATGGCACTGTGGGACTGAGCACTGGGAATGGGAGATGGCACTGGGAGCCAGGAACTGGGAACTGGGATGGCACC
>NC_034437.1:588145-590911 GCF_002078875.1 Numida meleagris
CCGGGCACCGGGATGGCACCGTGGGACCGGGGACCGGGGATAGGGAACGGGAGATGGGATATGGGACGGGGGGACTGGGAACTGGGAATGGGAGATGGCACCGGGAACTGGGAACTGGGAACTGGGAACTGGGAATGGGAGATGGCATCATGGGACTGGGAGTCGGGGTATGGCACCAAGGAACTAGGAACTGGGAATGGGATATGGCAATGGGGGACTGGGAATTGGGAACTGGGAATGGGAGATGGCACTGGGAAGTGGGAATTGGGAACTGGGAATGGGATATGGCACCAGGAACTGGGAACTGGGAATGGGAGATGGCACCGGGAACTGGGAATTGGGAACTGGGAATGGGATACGGCATCATGGGACCGGGAGTCGGGATGTGGCACCATGGGACTGGGAACTGGGAATGGGAGATGGCATCATGGGACCGGGAGTCGGGATATGGCACCAAGGAACTGGGAAATGGGAATGGGATATGGCATCATGGAACTGGGAATTGGGAACTGGGAATGGGATATGGCATCATGGGACTGGGAATTGGGAACTGGGAATGGGAGATGGCACCAGGAACTGGGAACTGGGAATGGGAGATGGCATCATGGGACCGGGAGTCGGGATATGGCATTGGGAACTGGGAACTGGGAATGGGATATGGCACCGGGAACTGGGAATTGGGAACTGGGAATGGGATACGGCATCATGGGACTGGGAATTGGGAACTGGGAATGGGATATGGCACTGGGAACTGGGAATTGGGAACTGGGAATGGGATATGGCACTGGGAACTGGGAGTCGGGATATGGCACCAAGGAACTGGGAAATGGGAATGGGATATGGCATCATGGAACTGGGAGTTGGGAACTGGGAATGGGATATGGCATTGGGAACTGGGAATTGGGAACTGGGAATGGGATACGGCATCATGGGACTGGGAGTCGGGATGTGGCACTGGGAACCGGGAATGGGAGATGAGATGGGATATGGCACGGGGGGACTGGGAACTGGGATGGCACCGTGGGAGTATGGCACTGGGAACTGGGATATGGCATCATGGGACTGGGAATAGGGATACAGCATTGGAAACTGGGAACTGGGAACTGGGATGGCACCATGAGACTGGGCACTGGGAATGGGATGTGGCATCATGGGACTGGGACTACGGATATGGGACTGGGNCCGGGCACCGGGATGGCACCGTGGGACCGGGGACCGGGGATAGGGAACGGGAGATGGGATATGGGACGGGGGGACTGGGAACTGGGAATGGGAGACAGCACCGGGAACTGGGAATGGGAGATGGCACCAGGAACTGGGAACTGGGAATGGGAGATGGCATCATGGGACTGGGAATTGGGAACTGGGAATGGGATACGGCATCATGGGACTGGGAGTCGGGATATGGCACCATGGGACTGGGAACTGGGAATGGGAAATGGCAATGGGGGACTGGGAATTGGGAACTGGGAATGGGATATGGCATTGGGAACTGGGAATTGGGAACTGGGAATGGGATATGGCACCATGGGACTGGGAACTGGGGACTGGGAATGGGATATGGCACCGGGAACTGGGAATTGGGAACTGGGAATGGGAGATGGCACTGGGAACTGGGAATTGGGAACTGGGATGGCACGATGGGACTGGGAACTGGGAATTGGGAACTGGGAATGGGATATGGCATCATGGGACCGGGAGTTGGGATATGGCACCAAGGAACTGGGAACTAGGAATGGGAGATGGCAATGGGGGACTGGGAGTCGGGATACGGCACCATGGGACTGGGAACTGGGAATGGGATATGGCATCATGGGACCGGGAGTCGGGATGTGGCACTGGGAACCGGGAATGGGAGATGAGATGGGATATGGCACGGGGGGACTGGGAACTGGGATGGCACCGTGGGAGTACGGCACTGGGAACTGGGATATGGGATCATGGGACTCGGAATAGGGATACGGCACTGGGAACCAGGAACTGGGAACTGGGAATGGGATATGGGATCACGGAATGAAATAAAGATATAATGATGATAAATCTAATGAATAATAATTAATAACTAATAAATAAAAGAATAAATATAATAAAGATGGGGCACTGGGGGACTGGGAAGTGGGAACTGGGATGGCACCGTGGGACACGGCATTGGGAACTGGGATATGGCATCATGGGACTGGGAATAGGGATACAGCACTGGAAACTGGGAACTGGGAACTGGGATGGCACCGTGAGACTGGGCACTGGGAATGGGAGATGGCACTGGGAACCAGGAACCGGGAACCAGGAACCGGGAACTGGGATGGCACCATGGGACACAGCATTGGGAACTGGGATGCAGCACTGTGGGACTGGGAACTGGGATATGGGATAGGGCACTGTGGGACTGGGAACCAGGAACTGGGATGGGACTGGGGGACCTGGAACTGGGATGGCACCGTGGGACACGGCATTGGGAACTGGGATATGGCATCATGGGACTGGGGATAGGGATACACTGGGAACCGGGAACTGGGAACTGGGAACTGGGATGGCACCGTGGGACTGGGCACTGGGAATGGGAGATGGCACTGGGAGCCAGGAACTGGGAACTGGGATGGCACCGTGGGACTATGGCATTGGGAACTGGGATATGGCATCATGGGACTGGGAATAGGGATACAGCACTGGGAACTGGGAACTGGGAACTGGGATGGCACCATGAGACTGGGCACTGGGAATGGGATGTGGCATCATGGGACTGGGACTACGGATATGGGACTGGGA
>NC_034437.1:594076-595162 GCF_002078875.1 Numida meleagris
GGGGGGGGGGGGGGGTCTAATGCCAGCTCCCCCAGCTCGTCCCGGCGCTGGTCCCCGTCCCCAATCCCCAGCTTTCAGCAAAGCCACCCGCAGAACAAACAGGGATTTAGGGTCTGGGTGAGCTCAGCAGATTCCCCCCGGGTGGCGACGCAGGGGGGAGGTCCCGGTGCCCCCCCTCCCTCGGTGCCCCACACAACGAGGCCGCCTTGGTGCCAGGACTGCGTTTATTTGCGGTTTCTCTCCGCGCACAAAGCGGTGACAGTGAGGGGGGCCTGGCGGGGGGGGGGCCCGGATGGAGCGGAGTTGGGGGGCAAATAAACCCACGTGGGGCTGGGACACCCCCAGCCCGGCCTGGCTGCACGCAGCCCCCCCACCCCCCCCTCTCCCTAAGCAGGGTCAGTGCCCCATAGAGAACACCCTGAGGGGCTGGGGGCTGCCCAAGCCCCCACCACAGTGCCCGGTGTGGGGGGAGGCACGGGTTGTCCCTGCCCCACAGCCGGCGGTTATTGCTGCTGCTGCTGCTGCTGGTGAGTGGGGAGCAGGAGGGGAGGGCGGGGGGCACCGGGATGGGCCGTGTCCCCCCCCTCAAGAACCACTCAGGGCTCGGAGCCCTCGGGGAGAACCAGGGCTTGGAGGATGTCCGAGAGGGAGACGATGCCTTTCACCACGTCGCTCTCGTCCACCACCACCAACCGGTGCACCTGGGTGAGGGGTGGGGGGGACAGGAGGGGACACGGAGGGGCTGAAGCGGGCGCGGGGACCCCGCTCCCCCCACGGCGCCCCGTGGGGCGGGAGTTACCTCGGCCTCCACCAGGCGGTTGATGATGGTTTCCAGCGTCTCGTGCTTGTAGCACTTGAGGACGCCCTCGAAGTAATGGGAGCGGTGCTGCAGCGCCCGCGTCACCGTCACGTCCAGGTTGTTGTAGGTCTTCTCGGCCGCCAGGTTCTAGGGCAGGGAGAGGCGGTGGGGATCAGCCGGGACCCACACGGCCCCACAGCCCCGAGCTCCTGCCCCACTCCCCATCCCCACCGCCCCCCCCCCGGGACTCACGATAACGTCGAACTTGGAGTAGATATCCACCACCC
>NC_034437.1:602107-603202 GCF_002078875.1 Numida meleagris
GAGCCCCCGTCCCCACAGCCCCCACCTGGCGTTGGGGGAGATGCAGACGAGCGGCTTGAAGGAGTCCTGCAGGTAAACCTCTGCGGGGAGAGGAGGGGCTGAGAGCACCGGCGGCGCCGTGGGGCACAGGGCCGGGGGGTGTGGGGCACCCCCCACGCGGATGGGGGCAGCGGGAGGCAGCGGCCCCGTTACCTCTCCACGTCTCGATTTTGTGCTCCTCCAGCTCGTAGATCTGCACCTGAGCGCCGGGACAAAACTCTGGGTTAACCCCCCCACCCCAAACCCCCGAACCCAGAGGGTAACGGGGACAGCCCCCCCCCAGCGCCGCCCCTACCATGGGCGACTTGTAGTAGCGGTGCAGGATGTTGATGAAGTCGGTGATGGTCAGCATGCCTGCGGGGCGGGGAGGGTGAGCGGGGTCTAACCGCTCCCCCCAGCCCCCCCCCCCCACCCTGGGACCCTCCCCACAAAGCGCTCACCCACAAAGCTCTGCTTCTTGCTGTCCCACAGCGGGGCCGCCCGCACGCCATTGGTGACCAGTGCAAAGAAAGCCTTCTTCACCTACAGCACGGACACAGAGAGGGGTTGGGGTACATTAGGATTCCCTCCCCCCCAAGCAGCCCAGAGGGTCGGCCCCCAACCCCATTCCCCCCCCCCCAAACCTGCAGGGAAGTGTCAAAGACGACAAGTTTGGAGCTGGTGGGGATGAGGTCGTAGCAGCGGTGCGACTTCATGAAGGCGGTGTAGGCGCCGCGGAGGGGCTCCCCTGGGGGGGGGGACGGGGGGACGGCAGCATTGGAACCCCAAAGCAAGGCACCCCAAAACAACAAGGGGCTCCCCGACACCGGGGAACCCCAAACCTGAGATGCCTCGCAACGTGGATGACTCCAACACCGGAGCACCACGACACACGGGGAGACCCCAACAGGTAAGACACCCCAATACCACGAGAGCCCAGAACACGAGAGATCCCAACACAGAGACCCCCCCCCAAAAGCGGAAGACACCCCAACACCGCCCAGCACCCAACGCCGGGAGACCCAAACCCATGACGCACCCCAGCACCGGGACACCCCAAACCACGCGGACCCCAAC
>NC_034437.1:606770-609086 GCF_002078875.1 Numida meleagris
CCCCTATCCCCCATCAGAGACTCTCATGCCCCAACCAGAGCCCCCTATCCCCCATTAGAGACCCCATGCCCCCATCAGAGACTCTCATGCCCCAACCAGAGCCCCACCTACCCCAGCCAGCACCCCCTGTGCCCCAGCAGAGACCCATCCATCCCAACCAGCACCCCCCCTGCTCCCCTCCAGACCCCCACCTGCTCCTCGTAGATCTTCTCCCGCCGATTGGCCACCTCGTTGCGGATGATGGTGCCGATGTACTCGATGACCATGGTGTGCTTCTCGATGTCCTTGGCGGCGTAGAGCCCCAGGCCCTGGATGCGGGACCGCGCCAGGTACACGTTGTTCTTCCACTCCGTCTTCAGGCGGCGGTACTGGGAGGACTTGGAGTGCACGAACTGCTTGCTGTACGGCGTGTTGGTCTCGCCCGTGAACGTGCTCTGGTAAGCCTTGGACATGCTTGTGCTGTTCAGGGTGTGCGGCCTTGGGAAGAACCCGAGGGGGTCAGAACCGAGGGGGTCAGAACCGAGGGGGTCAGAAGCAAGGGACTCCTCTCCCCCGTCCCCCAGGATCCCAGCTCCGTGGGCTGGCAGCAGTACAGCCCCCCCAGCCCCGCTCACCGCTTGTAGTGGGTGAGGATCTTGGGCTCGGCGCGGGCGCAGCCGGTGGGGTTGATCATCAACGGCAGCTCCATGAGCGGATGGCGACCATAGCGGAACAGGTAGTTCTGGCAGCTCTCGACGCCGGGCAGCTGCCGGGGAGGGAGCAGAGGGGGTCGGGGGGTCAAGCACAGCAGCACCACAGCCCCCCCAGCGTGGCCAACTTCCCCAATGGGAGACCCCCCCCCCACCCACGAGCCCAGCCCCGGCACCCACCGACTCGGCGATGCGCAGCACCGCGTGCACCGTGAGGCCGAAGAGCTCCTCGCCCTTCAGATACTCGGGGAAGAGCCGCAGCATGTCGGCCTCCTTCCTCATCATCGCCACCGGCTCGATGATCCGGTTCCAGACGGCTGCCAAAAAAAAAAAAAAAAAAAAAAAAAGGCAAAAAAAATAAAAAGGCTTCGAGCCAAGCGCGGCGCGGAGCTGCGGCGTCCCACCGCCACGTCCTCCCCTGACCAAAGCAACGCCGGCACGGAGACCAAAGCAACGCCGGCACGGAGGCCAAAGCAACGCTGGCACGGAGGCCAAAGCAACGCCGGCACGGAGGCCAAACCAACGCCGGTACGGAGGCCAAACCAATGCTGGCACGGAGGCCAAAGCAACGCCGGCACGGAGGCCAAACCAACGCCGGCACGGAGACCAAACCAACGCCGGCACGGAGGCCAGCCACAGACCCAGCTCCCCATCGTGCTCACCCTGCGGCGAGGAATCGGAGAAGACCAAGTCCTCCAGGCCCTGCTCGATGACCTGCACGACGAACTCGGGCCGCCCGTTGTTCTCGCAGATGGTGCAGCGGTAGCAGCAGCGGCGGTTGTTGGTGCGCAGGCTCCAGTAGATGCGCGTGGCCTCGTAGCCCACGGGGTAGAGGGCCGTGACGCTGTGGAAGTCGGCCATCTGGTGGGGCAGGAGCTGCCCGATGGCGTGGAAGACCAAACCCCCCACGCGGAACATGTGCAGCCGCTCGCCGCGTTGGATGATGCTGGCGATCTGCTTCACCTCGTCCCGCTCGATGTAGACGCGCCGGAAGACGGTGAAGGTGCTGAGCTCCTGCTCGCAGGGCCCCTTCAGCTTGTGCAGGGGGCACAGCATGGTCTTGTCCTTGAAGAACATGCACTTGGCGCGGATGGCGCAGGCGAAGTGGTAGACGCTGGGGCAGCGGATGCGGTTGCAGCTGTTGGTGGCTCCGGTTTTCTGGCACAGGGAGCACTTGGTGAGCAGCCCGCGGTGCAGGGCCACCTCCACGTTGATCAGGGCCCCTCCCTGCGTCTCGTACACCTCCGTGGACCACAGGGCGCAGTTCAGGTGGACCCAGAGGTCCAGGTCGAGGTTGAGCAGGCGGGCCGGCCCGTCCGTCGCCCCGTCGCCCTCCTCGTGGCAGAAGCAGCACTTGCGCAGGTCCCGCGGCACCTTCTCGGGGCGCAGCGTGGTGCCCAGCTTGTCGATGAACTCGGCGATCTCTTTGTCGCCGTCCCGCTTGGCCCCCCCTTTCTGGATGGTCACCAGGAACCGCAGCCGTTTCCACCTCACCCCTTTCCACTTCTTGAGCCGGGGACGCGCTTCTTCCCCGTCCTCCGGCGGCCGCGAGCGGGGCTTGAAGCGGGGCGGCGAGTGGGGGGCCGCGGCCCCTTCTTCCCTGGGTGCTGGCGAAGGGGCGGGGGGC
>NC_034437.1:609346-611306 GCF_002078875.1 Numida meleagris
GGCCTCGGGGTCGGGGACCCTGGCGGCCTCAGTGGGGCTGGATGGGGAGGGGACGGAGGGGGACAGCGGGGGCGAGGGCTCCTGGGGCATGACGGAGAGCTGCCGCACGTCCAGGTTGGAGACATTGTTGACGTAGCCGTGGTGCAGGGTTTTCTCGGGCACGGGGCTCTCCTGTAGCACGGGGGGCACGGGTCAGAGCACCCTGATGGGCTCCCACCCTTCGCCTCCCCGTACATCACCCTGCAAGGACCTCACAGAGCCCCGCCGCCCTGCAAGGAGACCCCCAACCCCTTCCATGCGGTCCCAATGTGACACCGGGACCTCAGCCCCTCTCCATAGGGAAACCTCAGCCCTACAGGGACCCCCATAACCAAGCCCCACTACCACAATCACAGCACAACCACCTCAAGCACAGCCCTGTGCGGACCACGCACCCCTCCCACTATGGTCACAACCTCACAGAGACCCCCCCGTGTCCCCCTCCCCATCCCAGGGACCCCACTGACCTGTCGGAGCAGGGTCAGGAGATCCAGCTCGCCCTTCAGGCTGTACCCGGGCAGCACTGCATCAAACTGCTTCAGCCACTCGGAGCTGCTCTCCGGCACCTTCCCGGCCAGCACCACCTTCTCCTTGCCACCCAGCATCCCTGCAGCAGAGACGGGCGGTCACAGAGCGCCCAGCACGGGGACAGGGGACACGGGGACAAGGCAAGATGCTCACCAGCCACGTCCGTCTCCACCTTCTTAGCCTCGACCACGGCCGCTCGCACGGGGCCGTCTGGGAACAGCACCTCGTAGGAGCTGGGGATCTTCACGCTCAGCAGCTCGGCCATGGCCACCATCACCCCATTGAGGTTCTGGGGGAAACAAGGATGCAGTGGGTCCAGGGTGTCACAGCACAGGGACCCCCCCCGCCCCGTCCCTTTGCTCACCTTGGCAGCTGCAGCAGACACTGTCAGCATGACGGACACCTCGCTGCTCTTGCCCTTCTCCCATGGGGCGCCGGGGCCGGCTGCCCCTATCTTCCCTGGGGGTGCCCCAAAGGGCTCCGCGGCCTCAAAGGGCTTCGTGTCGGGGAACACTGGGGTGGGGAGAAGGGGGCAGAGTCACCCAAGACCCCCGCTTGCCCACGAGCCCACCTAGATGCCCTGGGCTCCCACTGGAACGCTGCTGGGAAGGCGTCCTAGGGGACCTCACCTCACCCCTCCTGTCCATAGACCCCACAAGACCACTTCTTAGTGCCTCCATTCCCCAAAAACACCCCTGGGAGCGGGTCCTTATGGGACTCTTCCACCCCACTGGTCCATGCTCCGCTCCTACAAGTCTATGCATGCCACAGATCCCTTCTACGTGCCCCAATCCCCAAGAAACACTGCTCCCCGAGGACCCTCCTGCACCCCTCCTGCAGGTCCATACACCCCATAAATCCCTCCTAGGCTCCCCAGCCCCCCTTCCTGCCCGCTCCGTGCCCACCTGGGATGCTGGCCCGGGGGATGATGGGGATGATGGGGGACAGCACGCGCTCCTCCAGCTCCGGTTTGGCCTCGCTGAGCAGGGGGAAGCGCAGCAGCTCCTCGCCCAGCACGCTCTCGGGGGACGAGGCAGGGACGATGCTGTCGGGGGAATCGCTGTCGTCGTCGCTCTCCATCCTACGGGGACAAAGGCGCGTCACGGCCACGCCAGCATCACCACCCATAGTAAGGGCAGATGTCACCCACGGGGACGGCTCACCTGACGTCCTCGGTCTGGTTGTGCGGAGGGGTGGGCAGAGCTGCCAGCAGGTCCAGGCTCTTCACTTCCACGGCCGGCGTGTCTGCGTGGGGATGGGATGAAGGGGACGGGGTGGGTGTCACGGGATGGGGGGGGTGGGGGGGCAGGTGGCCTTACGGGGCCGTGCCACCCCGGACCGACCACGCTCACCTTTCTGGGGCTCTCGGGCCGAGTCGGCGTCCTTGGGCTGC